>NW_028157515.1:0-122500 GCF_964263955.1 Coregonus lavaretus
TCAATGCAACCACACACATCAATACAACCACACACATCAATACAACCACACACATCAATACAACCACACACATCAATACACACACACGTCAATACACACACATCAATACAACCACACACATCAATACACACACACGTCAATACAACACACACACATCAATACAACCACACACATCAATACAAATACACACATCAATACAAACACACACATCAATACAACCACACTCATCAATACAACCACACACATCAATACAACACACACACATCAATACAACCACACACCATCAATACAACCACACACATCAATACACACACACATCAATACACACACACATCAATACACACACATCAATACACGCACACACATCAATACACACACATCAATACAAACACACACATCAATACAAACCACAATAAAATACTCAAAACATGTCATAAAAAACAAACACAATCTTCACTTACAATTTTCACTTCATATTACAATCTTTTACAGTATTTCCAATGTTAATTATATACAGCATAAACAATAGTGTCCCCAGAATCACACCCTGGGGTACCCCCTTTATGCAAGGAATTCAGATCTGACACCCTCTGTCACAATAGCCTGAGTTCTATTACTGAGATAGTTCTGAAACTACATACAGGCATCAGTGCCCAGGCCTATTGAGGAAAACTTTCTCAATTAAACATAATGATCAACTGTGTCAAAATGCTTTGACAAGTCCACAAACAAGGCAGCACAATTCATTTTGGCATCTACAGTCGTGGTCAAAAGTTTTGAGAATGACACAAATATTAATTTTCACAAAGTCTGCTGCCTCAGTTTTTATGATGGCAATTTGCATATACACCAGAATGTTATGAAGAGTGATCAGATGAATTGCAATTAATTGCAAAGTCCCTCTTTGCCATGAAAATGAACTTAATCCACAAAAAACATTTCCACTGCATTTCATCCCTGCCACAAAAGGACCAGCTGACATCATGTCAGTGATTCTCTCGTTAACACAGGTGAGAGTGTTGACGAGGACAAGGCTGGAGATCACTCTGTCATGCTGATTGAGTTAGAATAACAGACTGGAAGCTTTAAAAGGAGGGTGGTGCTTGAAATCATTGTTCTTCCTCTGTTAACCATGGTTACCTGCAAGGAAACACGTGCCGTCATCATTGCTTTGCACAAAAAGGGCTTCACAAGCAAGGATATTGCTGCTAGTAAGATTGCACCTAAATCAACCATTTATCGGATCATCAAGAACTTCAAGGAGAGAGGTTCAATTGTTGTGAAGAAGGCTTCAGGGCGCCCAAGAAAGTCCAGCAAGCGCCAGGACCGTCTCCTAAAGTTGATTCAGCTGCGGGATCGGGGCACCACCAGTGCAGAGCTTGCTCAGGAATGGCAGCAGGCAGGTGTGAGTGCATCTGCACGCACAGTGAGGCGAAGACTTTTGGAGGATGGCCTGATGTCAAGAAGGGCAGCGAGGAAGCCACTTCTCTCCAGGAAAAACATCAGGGACAGACTGATACAGGGATTGGACTGCTGAGGAATGGGGTAAAGTCATTTTCTCTGATGAATCCCCTTTCCGATTGTTTGGGGCATCCGGAAAACACCTTGTCCGGAGAAGACAAGGTGAGCGCTACCATCAGTCCTGTGTTATGCCAACAGTAAAGCATCCTGAGACCATTCATGTGTGGGGTTGCTTCTCAGCCAAGGGAGTGGGCTCACTCACTATTTTGCCTAAGAACACAGCCATGATTAAAGAATGGTACCAACACATCCTCTGAGAGCAAATTCTCCCAACCATCCAAGAATAGTTTGGTGATGAACAATGCCTTTTCCAGCATGATGGAGCACCTTGCCATAAGGCAAAAGTGATAACTAAGTGGCTCGGGGAACAAAACATCGACATTTTGGGTCCATGGCAAGGAAACTCCCCAGACCTTAATCTCATTGAGAACTTGTGGTCGATCCTCAAGAGGCGGGTGGGCAAACAAAAATCCATTAATTATGCAAGAATGGGCTGCCATCAGTCAGGATGTGGCCCAGAAGTTAATTGACATCATGCCAGGGCGGATTACAGAGGTCTTGAAAAAGAAGGGTCAACACTGCAAATATTGACTCATTGCATAAACTTAATGTAATTGTCAATAAAAGTATTTGACACTTATGGAATGCTTGTAATTATACTTCAGTATACCATAGTAACATCTGACAAGAATATCTAAAAACACTGAAGCAGCAAACTTTGTGAAGACCAATACTTGTGTAATTCTCAAAACTTTTGACCACGACTGTATATAAACTGAACAGTAAAAATCGAACGTTGTGGAACGCCTCTGAGTTATGTTCACCAAGGGTGACAAAAAACTCTCGACCGGTTAAATAGGTCCTAAACCAATTTATAACTGGACCGTAGAGGCCAACCCGCCTCTCCAGTTTGTCCAGAAGGACATCATGGTCAACAGAGGCCAACCACCTCTCCTGTCTGTCCAGAAGGACATCATGGTCAACAGAGGCCAACCACCTCTCCTGTCTGTCCAGAAGGACATCATGGTCAACAGAGGCCAACCACCTCTCCTGTCTGTCCAGAAGGACATCATGGTCAACAGAGGCCAACCCACCTCTCCAGAAGGACATCATGGTCAACAGAGGTCAACCCACCTCTCCAGTCTGTCCAGAAGGACATCATGGTCAACAGAGGTCAACCACCTCTCCAGTCTGTCCAGAAGGACATCATGGTCAACAGAGGCCAACCCACCCCTCCAGTCTGTCCAGAAGGACATCATGGTCAACAGAGACCAACCCACCTCTCCAGTCTGTCCAGAAGGACATCATGGTCAACAGAGGTCAACCACCTCTCCAGTGTGTCCAGAAGGACATCATGGTCAACAGAGGTCAACCCACCTCTCCAGTCTGTCCAGAAGGACATCATGGTCAACAGAGGCCAACCCACCTCTCCAGAAGGACATCATGGTCAACAGAGGTCAACCCACCTCTCCAGTCTGTCCAGAAGGACATCATGGTCAACAGAGGCCAACCACCTCTCCAGAAGGACATCATGGTCAACAGAGGCCAACCACCTCTCCAGTCTGTCCAGAAGGACATCATGGTCAACAGAGGACAACCCACCTCTCCAGTCTGTCCAGAAGGACATCATGGTCAACAGAGGCCAACCCACCTCTCCAGAAGGACATCATGGTCAACAGAGGTCAACCACCTCTCCAGTCTGTCCAGAAGGACATCATGGTCAACAGAGGTCAACCACCTCTCCAGTCTGTCCAGAAGGACATCATGGTCAACAGAGGCCAACCACCTCTCCAGTCTGTCCAGAAGGACATCATGGTCAACAGAGGCCAACCACCTCTCCAGTCTGTCCAGAAGGACATCATGGTCAACAGAGGTCAACCACCTCTCCAGTGTGTCCAGAAGGACATCATGGTCAACAGAGGCCAACCCACCTCTCCAGTGTGTCCAGAAGGACATCATGGTCAACAGAGGCCAACCACCTCTCCAGTCTGTCCAGAAGGACATCATGGTCAACAGAGGCCAACCCACCTCTCCAGAAGGACATCATGGTCAACAGAGGTCAACCACCTCTCCAGTCTGTCCAGAAGGACATCATGGTCAACAGAGGTCAACCACCTCTCCAGTCTGTCCAGAAGGACATCATGGTCAACAGAGGCCAACCACCTCTCCAGTCTGTCCAGAAGGACATCATGGTCAACAGAGGCCAACCACCTCTCCAGTCTGTCCAGAAGGACATCATGGTCAACAGAGGTCAACCACCTCTCCAGTGTGTCCAGAAGGACATCATGGTCAACAGAGGCCAACCCACCTCTCCAGTGTGTCCAGAAGGACATCATGGTCAACAGAGGCCAACCACCTCTCCAGTCTGTCCAGAAGGACATCATGGTCAACAGAGGTCAACCACCTCTCCAGTGTGTCCAGAAGGACATCATGGTCAACAGAGGCCAACCCACCTCTCCAGTGTGTCCAGAAGGACATCATGGCCAACAGAGGTCAACCACCTCTCCAGTCTGTCCAGAAGGACATCAATGGTCAACAGAGGCCAACCACCTCTCCAGTCTGTCCAGAAGGACATCATGGTCAACAGAGGTCAACCACCTCTCCAGTCTGTCCAGAAGGACATCATGGTCAACAGAGGCCAACCCACCTCTCCAGTCTGTCCAGAAGGACATCATGGTCAACAGAGGTCAACCACCTCTCCAGTCTGTCCAGAAGGACATCATGGTCAACAGAGGCCAACCACCTCTCCAGTCTGTCCAGAAGGACATCATGGTCAACAGTGTCGAATGCAGCGCTTAAATCCAAGAGTACAAGGACAGAGAGCTGTTTGGCATCTTTATTGGCTCTAAGATAATTTACCACTTTAACTAAGGCTGTCTCTGTGCTGTGCTGGGCACGAAAATCAGATTGGAATTTTAACAAAATACAGTTGGCACTTCAATCATTTAGCTTTTTGAAGACCAATTTCTCCAGTATTTTGCTTAAGAATGGTATGATATATCACAAACCAGCTTCAACCTAGTATTATATATCACAAAACAATCTTCAACCTAGTGTTATATTCTCAAATACACAAATATAACACATTTTAAATAAAAAAATATAACATATTTTAAATACACATATAATACACAAATATAACACATTTTAAATACACAAATATAACACATTTTAAATACACAAATATAACCCATTTTGAATACACAAATATAATTCACAAATACAACACATTTTAAATACACAAATATAACACATTTTAAATACACAAATATAATACACAAATACAACACATTTTAAATACACAAATATAACACATTTTAAAATACAAATATAACACATTTTAAATACAAAAATATAACATATTTTAAATACACATATAATCCACAAATATAACACATTTTAAATACACAAATATAACACATTTTAAATACACAAATATAACCCATTTTGAATACACAAATATAATTCACAAATAAAACACATTTTAAATACACAAATATAACACATTTTAAATACACAAATATAATACACAAATACAACACATTTTAAATACACAAATATAACACATTTAAAATACACAAATATAACACATTTTAAAATACAAATATAACACATTTTAAATACACAAATATGACACCCTTTAAAGCCACAAATACAACACATTTTAAATACAGAACTATAATACACAAATATAACACATTTTAAATACACAAATATAACACATTAAATACACAAATATAACATATTTTAAATACACATATAATACACAAATATAACACATTTTAAAAACACAAATATAACACATTTTAAATACAGAAATATAATACACAAATATAACACATTTTAAATACACAAATACAACACATTTTAAATACACAAATATAACACATTTTAAAATACAAATATAACAACCTCCAACCTAGTGTTATATACCACAACACAACCTCCAACCTAGTGTTATATATCACAAAACAACCTTCAAACTAGTGTTATATATCACAAAACAACCTTCAACCTAATGTTATATATCACAAAACAACCTCCAACCTAGTGTTATATATCACAAAACAACCTCCAACCTAGTGTTATATATCACAAAACAACCTCCAACCTAGTGTTATATACCACAACACAACCTCCAACCTAGTGTTATATATCACCAAACAACCATCAACCTAGTATTATGCACTGCTCAAAAATATTAAGGGAACACTAAAATAACACATCCTAGATCTGAATGAATGAAATAATCTTATTAAATACTTTTTTCTTTACATAGTTGAATGTGCTGACAACAAAATCACACAAAAATTATCAATGGAAATCAAATGTATCAACCCATGGAGGTCTGGATTTGGAGTCACCCTCAAAATGAGGCTCAGTAGTGTGTGTGGCCTCCACGTGCCTGTATGACCTCCCTACAACGCCTGGGCATGCTCCTGATGAGGTGGCGGATGGTCTCCTGAGGGATCTCCTCCCAGACCTGGACTAAAGCATCCGCCAACTCCTGGACAGTCTGTGGTGCAACGTGGCGTTGGTGGATGGAGCGAGACAAGATGTCCCAGATGTGCTCAATTGGATTCAGGTCTGGGGAACGGGCGGGCCAGTCCATAGCATCAATGCCTTCCTCTTGCAGGAACTGCTGACACCCTCCAGCCACATGAGGTCTAGCATTGTCTTGCATTAGGAGGAACCCAGGGCCAACCGCACCAGCATATGGTCTCACAAGGGGTCTGAGGATCTCATCTCGGTACCTAATGGCAGTCAGGCTACCTCTAGCGAGCACATGGAGGGCTGTGCGGCCCCCCAAAGAAATGCCACCCCACACCATGACTGACCCACCGCCAAACCGGTCATGCTGGAGGATGTTGCAGGCAGCAGAACGTTCTCCACGGCGTCTCCAGACTCTGTCACGTCTGTCACATGTGCTCAGTGTGAACCTGCTTTCATCTGTGAAGAGCACAGGGCGCCAGTGGCGAATTTGCCAATCTTGGTGTTCTCTGGCAAATGCCAAACGTCCTGCACGGTGTTGGGCTGTAAGCATAACCCCCACCTGTTGACGTCGGGCTCTCATACCACCCTCATGGAGTCTGTTTCTGACCGTTTGAGCAGACACATGCACATTTGTGGCCTGCTGGAGGTCATTTTGCAGGGCTCTGGCGGTTCTCCTCCTGCTCCTCCTTGCACAAAGGCGGAGGTAGCAGTCCTGCTACTGGGTTGTTGCCCTCCTACGGCCTCCTCCACGTCTCCTGATGTACTGGCCTGTCTCCTGGTAGCGCCTCCATGCTCTGGACACTACGCTGACAGACACAGCAAACCTTCTTGCCACAGCTCGCATTGATGTGCCATCCTGGATGAGCTGCACTACCTGAGCCACTTGTGTGGGTTGTAGACTCCGTCTCATGCTACCACTAGAGTGAAAGCACCGCCAGCATTCAAAAGTGACCAAACATCAGCCAGGAAGCATAGGAACTGAGAAGTGGTCTGTGGTCACCACCTGCAAAACCAGTCCTTTATTGGGGGTGTCTTGCTAATTGCCTATAATTTCCACCTGTTGTCTATTCCATTTGCACAACAGCATGTGAAATGTATTGTCAATCAGTGTTGCTTCCTAAGTGGACAGTTTGATTTCACAGAAGTGTGATTGACTTGGAGTTACATTGTGTTGTTTAAGTGTTCCCTTAATTTTTTTGTGCAGTGTATATCACAAAACAACTTAGTGTTATATTTCACAGAATAACTTTCAACCTAGTGTTATATATCACAAAACAACCTTCTACCTAGTGTTTTATATCACAAAACAACCTAGTTTTATATATCACAAAACAACCTCCAACCTAATGTTTTATATCACAAAACAACATAGTGTTATATATCACAAAACAACCTAGTGTTATATAACACAAAACTACCTTCACACCTAGTGTTATATATCACAAAACAATTTTCAACCTAGTGTTATATATCACAAAACATCCTTAAACATAGTGTTATATACAACAAAACAAATTTCAACCTAGTGTTATATATCACAAAACAATCTTCAACCTAGTGTTATATTTCACAAAACAACCTTCAACCTAGTGTTATATATCACAAAACAACCTTCAACCTAGTGTTATATACAACAAAACAACCTTCAACCTAGTGTTATATACAACAAAACAATCTTCAACCTAGTGTTATATACAACAAAACAACCTTCAACCTAGTGTTATATACAACAAAACAACCTTCAACCTAGTGTTATATACAACAAAACCATCTTCAACCTAGTGTTATATACAACAAAACCATCTTCAACCTAATGTTATATATCTCAAAACAAACTTCAACCTTGATTTATTGAACCTTTATTGAGCTAGGCAAGTCAGTTAAGAAAACATTCTTATGTACAATCACAGCCTACCAAAAGGCAATGGGCCTCCTGCTGGGATGGGGGCTGGGATTAAAAGTGTATATATAGGACAAAACACACATCATGACAAGAGAGACAACACAACACTACATAAAGAGAGACACCACAACACTACATAAAGAGAGACACCACAACACTACATAAAGAGAGACACCACAACACTACATAAAGAGAGACGCCACAACACTACATAAAGAGAGACACCACAACACTACATAAAGAGAGACGCCACAACACTACATAAAGAGAGACCACAACACTACATAAAGAGAGACGCCACAACACTACATAAAGAGAGACACCACAACACTACATAAAGAGAGACACCCCAACACTACATAAAGAGAGACACCACAACACTACATAAAGAGAGACACCACAACACTACATAAAGAGAGAGAGACACCACAACACTACATAAAGAGAGACGCCACAACACTACATAAAGAGAGACGCCACAACACTACATAAAGAGAGACGCCACAACACTACATAAAGAGAGACGCCACAACACTACATAAAGAGAGACACCACAACACTACATAAAGAGAGACGCCACAACACTACATAAAGAGAGACGCCACAACACTACATAAAGACACCACAACACTACATAAAGAGAGACGCCACAACACTACATAAAGAGAGACACCACAACACTACATAAAGAGAGACACTACAACACTACATAAAGAGAGACACCACAACACTACATAAAGAGAGACACCACAACACTACATAAAGAGAGACACCACAACACTACATAAAGAGAGACGCCACAACACTACATCAAGAGAGACCTAAGACAACAACACAGCATGGCAGCAACACATGACAACACAGCAAGGTAGCAACACAACATGACAACAACATGGTAGCAACACAACATGGAAGCAGCACAAAACATGGTACAAACATTATTGGGCAGACAACAGCACAAAGGGCAAGAAGGTAGAGACAACAATACATCACGCGAAGCAGCCACAACTGGCAGTAAGAGTGTCCATGATTGAGTCTTTCAATGAAGAGATGGAGATAAAACTGTCCAGTTTGAGTGTTTTTTGCAGCTCGTTCCAGTCGCTAGCTGCAGCGAACTGAAAAGAGGAGCGACCCAGGGATGTGTGTGCTTTGGGAACCTTTAACAGAATGTGACTGGCAGAACGGGTGTTGTATGTGGAGGATGAGGGCTGCAGTAGGTATCTCATATAGGGGGGAGTGAGGCCTAAGAGGGTTTTATAAATAAGCATCAACCAGTTGGTCTTGCGACCGGTTTTACAGAGATGACCAGTGAGTGCAGTGATGTGTCCTATAAGGAGCATTGGTGGCAAATCTAATGGCCGAATTGGTAAAGAACATCTAGCCGCCTGAGAGCACCCTTACCTGCCGATCTATAAATTATGTCTCCGTAATCTCGCATGGGTAGGATGGTCATCTGAATCAGGGTTAGTTTGGCAGCTGGGGTGAATTACGATAGAGGGAACCAAGTCTAGATTGAACCTTAGCCTGCAGCTTTGATATGTGCTGAGAGAAGGACAGTGTACCGTCTAGCCGTACTCCCAAGGACTCGTATGAGGTGACTACCTCAAGCTCTAAACCCTCAGAGGTAGTAATCACACCGGTGGGGAGAGGGAGGGGCATTCTTCTTGCCAAACCACATGACCTTTGTTTTGGAGGTGTTCAGATCAAGGTTACGGGCAGAGAAAGCTTGTTGGACACTAAGAAAGCTTTGTTGTAGAGCGTTTAACACAAAATCCGGGGAGGGGCCAGCTGAGTATAAGACTGTATCATCTGCATATAAGTGGATGAGAGAGCTTCCTACTGCCTGAGCTGTGTTGTTGATGTAAATTGAGAAGAGCGTGGGGCCTAGGATCGAGCCTTGGGGTTCTCCCTTGGTGACAGGCAGTGGCTGAGACAGCAGATGTTCTGACTTCATACACTGCACTCTTTGAGAGAGGTAGTTAGCAAACCAGGCCAAAGACCCCTCAGAGACACCAATGCTCCTTAGCCGACCCACACGAATGGAATGGTCCCCCGTATCAAAAGCTTTGGCCAAGTCAATAAAAATAGCAGCACAACATTGCTTAGAATCACAAAACAACCTCCAGCCTAGTGTTATATCTCACAAAACATCCTAGTGTTATCTATCACAAAACAATCTTAAACCTAGTGTTATATATCACAAAACAACCTAGTTTTATATATCACAAAACAACCTCCAACCTAATGTTTTATATCACAAAACAACATAGTGTTATATATCACAAAACAACCTAGTGTTATATAACACAAAACTACCTTCACACCTAGTGTTATATATCACAAAACAATTTTAAACCTAGTGTTATATATCACAAAACATCCTTAAACCTAGTGTTATATACAACAAAACAAATTTCAACCTAGTGTTATATATCACAAAACAATCTTCAACCTAGTGTTATATTTCACAAAACAACCTTCAACCTAGTGTTATATATCACAAAACAACCTTCAACCTAGTGTTATATACAACAAAACAACCTTCAACCTAGTGTTATATACAACAAAACAATCTTCAACCTAGTGTTATATATCACAAAACAACCGTCAACCTAGTGTTATATATCACAAAACAACCTTCAACCTAGTGTTATATATCACAAAACAAACTTCAACCTAGTGTTATATATCACAAAACAACCTTCAACCTAGTGTTATATTTCACAAAACAACCTTCAACCTAGTGTTATATATCACAAAACAACCTTCAACCTAGTGTTATATACAACAAAACAACCTTCAACCTAGTGTTATATACAACAAAACAACCTTCAACCTAGTGTTATATACAACAAAACCATCTTCAACCTAGTGTTATATACAACAAAACCATCTTCAACCTAATGTTATATATCTCAAAACAAACTTCAACCTTGATTTATTGAACCTTTATTGAGCTAGGCAAGTCAGTTAAGAAAACATTCTTATGTACAATCACAGCCTACCAAAAGGCAATGGGCCTCCTGCTGGGATGGGGGCTGGGATTAAAAGTGTATATATAGGACAAAACACACATCATGACAAGAGAGACACCACAACACTACATAAAGAGAGACACCACAACACTACATAAAGAGAGACACCACAACACTACATAAAGAGAGACACCACAACACTACATAAAGAGAGACACCACAACACTACATAAAGAGAGACACCACAACACTACATAAAGAGAGACGCCACAACACTACATAAAGAGAGACACCACAACACTACATAAAGAGAGACGCCACAACACTACATAAAGAGAGACGCCACAACACTACATAAAGAGAGACACCACAACACTACATAAAGAGAGACGCCACAACACTACATAAAGAGAGACACCACAACACTACATAAAGAGAGACGCCACAACACTACATAAAGAGAGACACCACAACACTACATAAAGAGAGACACCACAACACTACATAAAGAGAGACGCCACAACACTACATAAAGAGAGACACCACAACACTACATAAAGAGAGACGCCACAACACTACATAAAGAGAGACGCCACAACACTACATAAAGACACCACAACACTACATAAAGAGAGACGCCACAACACTACATAAAGAGAGACACCACAAAACTACATAAAGAGAGACGCCACAACACTACATAAAGAGAGACACCACAACACTACATAAAGAGAGACACCACAACACTACATAAAGAGAGACGCCACAACACTACATAAAGAGAGAAGCCACAACACTACATAAAGAGAGACGCCACAACACTACATCAAGAGAGACCTAAGACAACAACACAGCATGGTAGCAACACCACATGACAACAACATGGTAGCAACACAACATGGAAGCAGCACAAAACATGGTACAAACTTTATTGGGCACATACAACAGCACAAAGTCAAAAAGGTAGAGACAACAATACACCACGCGACGCAGCCACAACTGTCAGTAAGAGTGTCCATGATTGAGTCTTTCAATGAAGAGATGGAGATAAAACTGTCCAGTTTGAGAGTTTTTGGCAGCTCGTTCCAGTCGCTAGCTGCAGCGAACTGAAAAGAGGAGCGACCCAGGGATGTGTGTGCTTTGGGGACCTGTAACAGAATGTGACTGGCAGAACGGGTGTTGTATGTGGAGGATGAGGGCTGCAGTAGGTATCTCAGATAGGGGGGAGTGAGGCCTAAGAGGGTTTTATAAATAAGCATCAACCAGTGGGTCTTGCGACGGGTATACAGAGATGACCAGTTTACAGAGGAGTTTAGAGTGCAGTGATGTGTCCTATAAGGAGCATTGGTGGCAAATCTGATGGCTGAATGGTAAAGAACATCTAGCCGCCTGAGAGCACCCTTACCTGCCGATCTATAAATTATGTCTCCGTAATCTAGCATGGGTAGGATGGTCATCTGATTGAGGGTTCGTTTGGCAGCTGGGGTGAATTACGATAGAGGGAACCAAGTCTAGATTGAACCTTAGCCTGCAGCTTTGATATGTGCTGAGAGAAGGACAGTGTACCGTCTAGCCATACTCCCAAGGACTCGTATGAGGTGACTACCTCAAGCTCTAAACCCTCAGAGGTAGTAATCACACCGGTGGGGAGAGGAGCATTCTTCTTACCAAACCACATTACCTTTGTTTTGGAGGTGTTCAGAACAAGGTTAAGGGCAGAGAAAGCTTGTTGGACACTAAGAAAGCTTTGTTGTAGAGCGTTTAACACAAAATCCGGGGAGGGGCCAGCTGAGTATAAGACTGTATCATCTGCATATAAATGGATGAGAGAGCTTCCTACTGCCTGAGCTATGTTGTTGATGAAAATTGAGAAGAGCGTGGGGCCTAGGATGGAGCCTTGGGGTACTCCCTTGGTGACAGGCAGTGGCTGAGACAGCAGACGTTCTGACTTTATACACTGCACTCTTTGAGAGAGGTAGTTAGCAAACCAGGCCAAAGACTCCTAAGAGACACCAATACTCCTTAGCCGACCCACAAGAATGGAATGGTCCACCGTATCAAAAGCTTTGGCCAAGTCAATAAAAATAGCAGCACAACATTGCTTAGAATCACAAAACAACCTCCAGCCTAGTGTTATATCTCACAAAACATCCTAGTGTTATCTATCACAAAACATAATTCAACATAGTGTTATATATCACAAAACAACCTAGTGTTATATATCACAAAACAATCTTCAACCTAGTGTTATATCGTGCATTCGGAAAGTATTCAGTCCCCTTGACTTTTTCCACTTTGTTATGTTACAGACTTATTCTAAAATGGATTAAATATTTTTTTCCCCTCATCAATCTACACACAATACCCCATAATGACAAACCGAAAACAGATTTTTAGAAATGTTTGCAAATGTATATTACAAATAAAAAACAGAAATACCTTATTTACATAAGTATTCAGACCCTTTGCTATGAGACCCGAAATTGAGCGCAGGTGCATCCTTTTTCCATTGATTATCCTTGAGATGTTTCTACCTGTGGTAAATTCAATTGATTGGACATGATTTGGAAAGGCACACACTGGGTCCATATAAGGTCCCACAGTTGACAGTGCATGTCAGAGCAAAAACCAAGCCATGAGGTCAAAGGATTTGCCCGTAGTGCTCCAAGATAGGATTGTGTCGAGGCACAGATCTGGGGAAGGGTACGATTTTTGTTTTTGCAGCAGCGTTGAAGGTCTCCAAGAACACCGTGGCCTCCATCATTCTTAAATGGAAGAAATTTGGAAACCACCAAGACTCTTCCTGGAGCTGATTGTTACTCTGACAGAGCTCCAGAGTTCCTCTGTGGAGATGGGAGAACCTTCCAGAAGGACAACCATCTCTGCAGCACTCCACCAATCAGGCCTTTATGGTAGAGTGGCCAGACGGAAGCCACTCCTCAGTAAAAGGCACATGACAGCCCGCTTGGAGTTTGCCAAAAGGCATCAAAAGGACTCTCAGACCATGAGAAACAAGATTCTCTGGTCTGATGAAACCAAGATTGAACTCTTTGGCCTGAATGCCAAGCATCACATCTGGAGGAAACCTGGCACCATCCCTACGGTGAAGCATGGTGGTGGCAGCATCATGCTGTGGGGATGTTTTTCAGCGGCAGGGACTGGGAGACTAGTCAGGATCGAGGGAAAGATGAACGGAGCAAAGTACAGAGAGATCCTTGATGAAAACCTGCTCCAGAGCGCTCAGGACCTCAGACTGGGGCGAAGGTTCACCTTCCAACAGGACAACGACCCTAAGCACACAGCCAAGACAATGCAGGAGTGGCTTCAGGACAAGTCTCTGAATGTCCTTGAGTGGCCCAGCCAGAGCCCAGACTTGAACCCGATCAAACATCTCTGGAAAGACCTGAAAATAGCTGTGCAGCGAAGCTCCCCATCCAACTGGACAGAGCTTGAGAGGTTCTGCAGAGAAGAATGGGGAAAAACTCCTCAAATACAGGTGTGCCAAGCTTGTAGCGTCATACCCAAGAAGACTAGAGGCTGCAATTGCTGCCAAAGGTGCTTCAACAAAGTACTGAGTAAAGGGTCGGAATACTTATGTAAATGTGATATTTCAGTTTTTTATGTTTCAACCTGGTGGTATATATCACAAAACAAAACTTCAACCTCCAACTCTATTATAGTACATTGATACCATGGACACAATGGACCAGTTCCCCAGACACAGATTGAACTCTACTCTACTTCTTGGCTAAAATCAGTGAAGATTCTCCTTTTATTTTTTTTTTACTGTCCCTATATGAGTATTGACCAACATGTGTACACCTCGCTAAGAACACTGTTGTTTATTGTTTTAGAGAGGACACATGGTGTACTGGTCAGAGTGATGTCGTCACAACATGCACTGGTCAGATTGAGTGATGACATCACAACATGACATCACACTGCTTGTCCGTCATGAACACAGCATTCTAATCTTGCCCCTCCCCCTCTCAGCTTTGGCTCGAAGGGATAGGCCGCCCCCTTCCTTCGCACGACCTGATTGGTACCCTGGAGCGAGACAGCCAACAGGTACTGAAGACGAGGAAAACATTCCTTCTAAATCAGAATACTTTAACAGATCATAACAAACAGTAAATACATGAAACAATACAAAAAGCTATCTAGTTAACGTTCTGCTCAAATTGGTCATAATCAAATCATACTGTAAATCCTAAACTAACTTGATTAAAGTATCTTAATAATACATCGTTGTAAAATTGTTTCACAGTATCAACACATCTAGTTATTGTATTCTGCGTGTTGGCATTTACTATACCAGAGTAGTGGTCAAGTCCCATTTCAATACCTGTCACTTGTCTATAAGTGTCCTGTGTCCAATGTATTTCAAATATATTGGAATTCAGAACTGAAAATGGAACTAAGTCCAATTCTTGTCAACCGTCTTCGCCAGCAGTCCTCTACTAATATAACGTTTGCCTCCCTAACCCTCTGTCCTGTACATTCAGACGTAAGTCAAGCAGCTCCGGATTCAGGCTACACATGGAGCGAGGCGGAGGCAGCACCTGAGATGGAAGGTAAGTCAGGTGACCACCTTACCAGCCGCGGCGGAAGTACTGTAGTACAACATAACAGGCGTCTCCACTGCCCCCTCTCAGAGCAGCGCGGTACTGCACCACAGAGGGCCCACAACACACTCAGGTTGAACAAGCTGATGGACTGCACATTTAACCCAATGGTTGGGATACGATTTATATTATTGGGATACAACAGAGAGTAGAAAACGTTTAAACAACCACTGGGCGTATTCTCCACAATGCTTGTGTAGTTACCTTTGTGCAGAAAAACTCTCCGTTGTGTCAAAATGCGTTGTACATATGTGCATAGGGGCTCTACACATCCACATCTGTTCATATCAGTGTGCACAGCATGTAAAGATCAATCCGTAACTGGAATGTTGACTGATATACTCAGGTATCGTGTAGAGCATGTGTTTAATATGGTTCCACTGTATATTCCGTGGCCAATATCTCTCCAGATGCCATGAACTCTGGAATATGAAGGACATATGGCACGGTTTACATTAAAGGGCATAGAGTCTAGACATGTGGGAATAGGCCCTGGGTCATATTCACTAGGCACCAAAACCGTAGAAAAGGACTGAAACAGGGAGGGCCTTGTCCAATAAGAAACACTTATATTTGTTTTGCTACGGTGTGCGCTAATGAACATGACCCAGGTAAAAGGTTCTTCTCTTTCCTGGTTTGTGATTGGTTTAGCCACAGATCTGACCAATCATAAGCATGGAAATGTGTGCATCCTGGGCCAGTATGATGCCCACGGTGGTGATACTAACTAACATTATACAGTTGAAGTCGGAAGTTAACATGCACTTACGTTGGAGTCATTTAAACTTGTTTTTCAACCACTCCACAAATTTCTTGTTAACAAACTATAGTTTTGGCAAGTCAGTTAGGACATCTACTTTCTGCATGACACAAGTAATTGTTCCAACAATTGTTTACAGACAGATTATTTCACTTATAATTCACTGTATCACAATTCCAGTGGGTCAGAAGTTTACATACACTAGGTTGACTGTGCCTTTAAACAGCTTGGAAAATTCCAGAAAATGATGTCATGGCTTTAGAAGCTTCTGATAGGCTAATTGACATAATTTGAGTCAATTGGAGGTGTACCTGTGGATGTGTTTCAAGGCCTACCTTCAAACTCAGTGCCTCTTTGCTTGACATCATGGGAAAATCAAAAGAAATCAGCCAAGACCTCAGAAAATAAATTGTAGACCTCCACAAGTGTGGTTCATCCTTGGGAGCAATTTCCAAACGCCTGAAGGTACCACGTTCATCTGTACAAACAATAGTACGCAAGTATAAACGCCATAGAGATGAACGTACTTTGGTGCGAAAAGTGCAAATCAATCCCAGAACAACAGCAAAGAACCTTGTGAAGATGCTGGAGGAAACAGGTACAAAAGTATCTATATCCACAGTAAAACGAGACCTATATCGACATAACCTGAAAGGCCGCTCAGCAAGGAAGAAGCCACTGCTCCAAAACCGCCATAAAAAAGCCAGACTACGGTTTGCAACTGCACATGGGGACAAAGATCGTACTTTTTGGAGAAATGTCCTCTGGTCTGATGAAACAAAAAATAGTACTGTTTGGCCATAATGACCATCGTTATGTTTTTTTGTTTTAAATTTTTATTTCACCTTTATTTAACCAGGTAAGCTAGTTGAGAACAAGTTCTCATTTACAACTGCGACCTGGCCAAGATAAAACAAAGCAGTGTGATAAAAACAACACAGAGTTACATATGGGGTAAAACTAAACATAAAGTCAAAAATACAACAGAAAATATGTATACAGTGTGTGCAAATGTAGCAAGTTATGGAGGTAAGGCAATAAATAGGCCATAGTGCAAAATAGTTACAATTTTGTATTAACACTGTCATGATAGATGTGATAGATGTTTGGAGGAAAAAGGGGTTAGCTTGCAAGCCGAAGAACACTATCCCAACCGTGAAGCACGGGGGTGGCAGCATCATGCTGTGGGCGTGCTTTGCTGCAGGAGGGTCTGGTGCACTTCACAAAATAGATGGCATCATGAGGAAGGAAAATTATGTGGATATATTGAAGCAACATCTCAAGACATCAGTCAGGAAGTTAAAGCTTGGTCGCAAATGGGTCTTCCAAATGGACAATGACCCCAAGCATACTTCCAAAGTTGTGGCAAAATGGCTTAAGGACAACAAAGTCAAGGTATTGGAGTGGCCATCACAAAGCCCTGACCTCAATCCTATAGAAAAT
The DNA here is from genome assembly GCF_964263955.1 of Coregonus lavaretus. Lineage (NCBI taxonomy): Eukaryota > Metazoa > Chordata > Actinopteri > Salmoniformes > Salmonidae > Coregonus > Coregonus lavaretus. The sequence goes on from NW_028157515.1 coordinate 17,722, forward strand.
GTGTGGGCAGAACTGAAAAAGCGTGTGCGAGCAAGGAGGCCTACAAACCTGACTCAGTTACACCAGCTCTGTCAGGAGGAATGGGCCAAAATTCACCCAACTTATTGTGGGAAGCTTGTGGAAGGCTACCCGAAACGTTTGACCCAAGTTAAACAATTTAAAGGCAATGCTACCAAATACTAATTGAGTGTATGTAAACTTCTGACCCACTGGGAATGTGATGAAATAAATAAAAGCTGAAATAAAATAATTCTCTCTACTATTATTCTGACATTTCACATTCTTAAAATAAAGTGGTGATCCTAACTGACCTAATACAGGGAATTTTAACTAGGATTAAATGTCAGGAATTGTGAAAAACTGAGTTTAAATGTATTTGGCTAAAGGTGTATGTAAACTTCCGACTTCAACTGTAGTTAACGTAATGTCTCCTGTGTAGCCCGCGACCCCAGGACTGATATCTCCGAGTATGAACGCTGGTATTATAACTTTGGACAGTACCGTAAGTTTCTTTTTCATTTTCTGTCCTTGAAATCCTGGTTGGAATTGGACAATTCCTGCTTATTCCTTTCTGATTCCACCGAGATTTCTGGAAATTCTGGAATTTTTTTGGGGGGGAAATTACTGGATATTTGCAACCCTAAATACATTGAAAGATAAAGATTTGATTGTTTTCATACATACAATATGAGTCAATCAGAGACTGTATGGGGAGGATGATCAACATCTTTATTTTGGGATCAAGCCTTTTTTAATCGATCACTTTATTTTGCCAATGAGTTTTGTGAGATTCCAAGAATTATCCATGTGGTGCAGTTGCTTTAAAAAAAACAAATAGTTTTAGATTTGTTTTTAGCATCGCAGTCCTCTACCAACACACACACCTCAATGCACAAACCAAACCACGCTGTTTATGGACCCATGAATAGAAACTAGCTCAATTGGCATCTACAGTTCAGGACATTGAGCTACAGATTATAGGGCCTGAACACATTTGTTCTATTGGGTTAGGGTTGGTGAAAATGTTGAAGGCATCTACATCTTAAATGAAGAGCTGGTTTCTGACACCAACAGGCCTGAGACCAACAGGACTGAGACCAACAGGTCTGAGACCAACAGGTCTGAGACCAACAGGCCTGAGACCAACAGGACTGAGACCAACAGGACTGAGACCAACAGGACTGAGACCAACAGGCCTGAGACCAACAGGCCTGAGACCAACAGGCCTGAGACCAACAGGACTGAGACCAACAGGACCAACAGGACTGAGACCAACAGGACTGAGACCAACAGGCCTGAGACCAACAGGCCTGAGACCAACAGGACTGAGACCAACAGGCCTGAGACCAACAGGCCTGAGACCAACAGGACTGAGACCAACAGGCCTGAGACCAACAGGCCTGAGACCAACAGGCCTGACACCAACAGGCCTGAGACCAACAGGACTGAGACCAACAGGCCTGAGACCAACAGGACTGAGACCAACAGGACTGAGACCAACAGGACTGAGACCAACAGGACTGAGACCAACAGGACTGAGACCAACAGGACTGAGACCAACAGGACTGAGACCAACAGGACTGAGACCAACAGGACTGAGACCAACAGGACTGAGACCAACAGGACTGAGACCAACAGGACTGAGACCAACAGGCCTGAGACCAACAGGACTGAGACCAACAGGCCTGAGACCAACAGGTCTGAGACCAACAGGACTGAGACCAACAGGACTGAGACCAACAGGACTGAGACCAACAGGACTGAGACCAACAGGACTGAGACCAACAGGACTGAGAAAAACAGGGATGAGCCATTTCAAGCTAATCCCACGGAAAATACAACCACACACATCCACACATCTGGTTGAATCTTGGGGTCAGTGACGATTCTATATTCTCTATCTGCATCTTCCAGCACCCCGGTCCGCTGACCCTGAGCGTAAACTGCCACTAGACACAACTCACACTAGAGGTGGGTACCTAATTAAAGTTTCAAGTTTATTTTTGCCATTTCTAGTTGCGCTAATCATAATCTTGTCCACCAGCCAGCTAGTATTGAGCCTGGACTAAACCAAACTGTGGCCAATTTACTCAAAAGACTGCTGCTTACAGTTAGTGCATACATTATTTTATTTTTTTCATACTGGCCCCCCGTGGGAATCAAACCTACATCCCTGCCGGCCATTCCCTCCCCTACCCTGGACCAATTGTGCGCCGCCCCATGGGTCTCCCGGTCGCGGCCGGCTACAACAGAGCCTGGATTCGAACCAGGATCTCTAGTGGCACAGCTAGCACTGCGATGCAGCGCCTTAGACCACTGCGCCACTCGGGAGTCATAACAGTCCCAGATATTGTCCTGATTGTTATGAAGTGTTATACACACAGTGTGTCCTGACAATGGTGAGTGCTGTACTATGCCTTTGACGTTTGCTAATGCTCAGCTTGTTTAAAATCTTTCTACACAGTGGAACCAGTGGACTCCTGGAAACCAGAAGTGAACCCTTTTGATTCAGGTGAGATAATGTAGCACCTCCTTGCTTAAGAAAACAGCGTAGACCAGCATACATTTCAAGCTGGTCCGCGCTAGTCTATGCTGGTTAGATGCTGGTCAAGCTGGTTTGACCAGCATGGTCTAACTGGTCAAGCTGGTATGACCAGCATGGTATAACTGGTTCTGGTGGCCGACCAGCACGGTCTAGCTGGTTATGCTGGTCAGACTAGCCTTCATTGTATTTTCACTGGTGACCAGTAGTGATGTTACGTTTAATACCGGAGTTCCAAGGCATGTGTCGTGTATCACTTTATCAGAAGTACGTCATCAATGACGTCTGCAGCTTTGTTTGATCACATGCTTTTTCAAACCGTGTGTTGCAAAATGCGAGATCCCCACTGATTTCTCCGTGGTTCCGATGCTTTCATCGATTCCAAGCTGCTTTCAAACACCGACTTACAAATATGGTTAGGATTTTGTACAAAAAGTTTCACCTGACTAGTAGTTTATCTGGTAGAGTAGGGAACTATGGAACACTTAGTGATGTGAAGGTATGAGGTTGAATCCTGTTGAAGGCATACTATTTAGAAAAATGTGTTTTATGTGAAACCACACTTTCTGCACTGTTGTTCAAATAATTTGTTTCATTTAGTAGAAGCTTCTGTCTTAAGCATCCTAAATAATGCCTTAGATTCCGTTTTTTGAAAAATAGTCCACTTGAAGGCAACAAAGAGAAGCATGATGCATGCCTGGTATTCCAACGGCTACTAAAGCCAACAACTTACCGCTGCACCACAGAGTTTAGATGAAAACAGTGGAGAAAAATAAACTCTGTTTAATAATCGTACGCTGCTATTTATTGCTGACCAGCAGATGTCAGTGATGTGCATTGTGAACAGAAAATGAAGCTAAGAGTAATGAACCGATTTTCGCACACAATTTGGTCAAAGCGCCGAAGTCTTCAGAAAGCCTCGGTGTCCCATCACTAGTGAGCCGCCTTCGTTGTGTTTTCGCTAGTGATGTTACATTTGATACCGGAGCTCCGAGTCATGCGTCGAAATCACTAAGCAGTTTATTTTCGAAGCAGTGTGCCGATGCCTGTATCACTTTATCAGAAGCACATGATCAATGACCTCCGACGCTTTCGTTTTGGAAAACAACCACCTGATTGGTTTAGTATTGGTTTCGGTAGAAGATAAAAAAAGGCTACCCCGCGCACGCACTACGGGGTGTGGGACGTCATCTATAATAATTTGGCTGTTCTAAATTATTTTGACCAGCAGGTGCCACTAGTGTTCACTGTGTTGATCAAAGCCTCGAGTAACCTATATTCGACACAATTGGCTCGAAATGCTCGATGCTTCATGAAGCTTCGTTTCCCCATCACTAGTTTTCTCTGGTGACCAGCCTTCGTTGTGTTTTCGCTGGTGACCAACATTCGTTGTGTTTTCGCTGGTGACCAACCTTCGTTGTGTTTTCGCTGGTGACCAACATTCGTTGTGTTTTCGCTGGTGACCAACATTCGGTGTGTTTTCGCTGGTGACCAACATTCGGTGTGTTTTCGCTGGTGACCAACATTCGGTGTGTTTTCGCTGGTGACCAACATTCGGTGTGTTTTCGCTGGTGACCAACATTCGGTGTGTTTTCGCTGGTGACCAACATTCGTTGTGTTTTCGCTGGTGACCAACATTCGTTGTGTTTTCGCTGGTGACCAACATTCGTTGTGTTTTGGACACTGGTGACCAGCAAAATGCTAAAGCAAAACCAACATCAATCACATTATGCTGGTTTGTTTCATGTTTTGTTGTAGACCCCAGGAAGAGTAGCTGCTGCTTTCTCAACAGCTAACGGGGATCTTAATAAAATACAAAATGCAAAAACATAGCTATTGAAACAAACAATTCAAAAAAATCTAACTGCAATAGAGCATGCTGGGAAATATGATAACGATCGGCATTGGTTTTGCAGACCAGCAAAATTCTAATTACTTTGGAGTCAACCTCACTTGGGATTTGAACTCACAACCTCTCCGTTACCAGTGACGTAAATTTCCTGCTACGCCACTGGATCTTCGGGTATGATAGAGATTGTTCAAACATTAGAACCAATAGACATTCTGTCATTTGTCCCTGTCATTAGAACCCTCTCACAAGGAGCTCTTGTGTGTTTTTCATTTTGTCCCTTTGGGTTCTACGTAGAACCCTGTCATGAAGAACCCTCTGGTTACAGAGTTCTGTCATTTGTCCCTATGGCAGAACCCTTTCTGGAGCCACGTAGAACCCTTTGATTTGTCCTTGTAGGGGAACCCCTTTGAGTTCCATTTAGAACCCTCTCATGAAGAACCCTCTGGTTCCAGGTAGAACCAATGACAGGTTCTACAGTTATACATACAGGATTCTTCAGATGTGCTTATGGCAGAATTACCTGTAATTTGACGGTAAGTTACAGGCTACTGAGTTGCATTAAAAATACAGTATTTTTTACAGTTGAATTAAGGTGTTATTGTTGTAAAATGACTTGTTGTTGTCTACCTTACTTTCACTGCACTGAAATGTAGGTGGGGCAATGTGCTGGTGGGGGCTCATTAGCCTATTTGGGGGCATGGTCTAAAATGTGTTGTATTTGTGCCAATCGTTAGTGGAAGTGTTGTACCAATTTAAGTGGTTTTATAGTTATGTTGACGAAGGTTGACCACCTAATTTGTCCACGCCCAGTTCTACAAGAATCAGGAAGTGATTGTGAGAATCAGGAAGTGTTAAGAGGTTACTGTTCATTTTTCACTAACTTGATGGCAGTTGGTCACTGGGAAGTTCACGTTTCATTTTCAATAACTTACTGTCTGCTTGCTGCAAGTACTTATTGTAAAAGTCACAGTTACTTACTGTGGCTGATCTCTGTCACGCTCACTGACCTGATGGTTTGCTGCCAACTAAAAGGTTGCGGCCAGGTGAGGCTGGGTCCCAAGTGTGCATACCACAAATAATAGTTTTTACCTAATGTTTTAAGCTTTCTTGTTGTCAGAAAAGTTCAGTGAAGGTAGATTGAGCTACTGGCAGATAGTTGCATGTAAGTTAGCTGGTTGCCAATGAGTTACTAGCAGTTACTGGCTATTAAGTTACTGTGAAGTTTACAATAGCTCACTGACAGCTGGTTGCCAATGAGTTACTAGCAGTTACTGGCTATTAAGTTACTGTGAAGTTTACAATAGCTCACTGACAGCTGGTTGCCAATGAGTTACTAGCAGTTACTGGCTATTAAGTTACTGTGAAGTTTACAATAGCTCACTGACAGCTGGTTGCCAATGAGTTACTAGCAGTTACTGGCTATTAAGTTACTGTGAAGTTTACAATAGCTCACTGACAGCTGGTTGCCAATGAGTTACTAGCAGTTACTGGCTATTAAGTTACTGTGAAGTTTACAATAACTCACTGACAGCTGGTTGCCAATGAGTTACTAGCAGTTACTGGCTATTAAGTTACTGTGAAGTTTACAATAACTCACTGACAGCTGGTTGCCAATGAGTTACTAGCAGTTACTGGCTATTAAGTTACTGTGAAGTTTACAATAACTCACTGACAGCTGGTTGCCAATGAGTTACTAGCAGTTACTGGCTATTAAGTTACTGTGAAGTTTACAATAACTCACTGACAGCTGGTTGCCAATGAGTTACTAGCAGTTACTGGCTATTAAGTTACTGTGAAGTTTACAATAACTCACTGACAGCTGGTTGCCAATGAGTTACTAGCAGTTACTGGCTATTAAGTTACTGTGAAGTTTACAATAACTCACTGACAGCTGGTTGCCAATGAGTTACTAGCAGTTACTGGCTATTAAGTTACTGTGAAGTTTACAATAACTCACTGACAGCTGGTTGCCAATGAGTTACTAGCAGTTACTGGCTATTAAGTTACTGTGAAGTTTACAATAACTCACTGACAGCTGGTTGCCAATTAGGTAACGCAAAATTCACAGCAACTTCCAGGCAACTAACTTCCATTAAATGACTGTGAAATGCACAGTAACCTCTTACCAATGGTCTCAAAGATATAAAACGTACAGTGTTAAAAGAGGGGCTCAGCCTCTTCTTCTTCTTCTTCTTTGGTGGAGTTTAACGGCGGTTGGCATCCAATATGTTGCATTACCGCCCCCAACTGGACTATAGTATAAATCCATTATATATATATATATATATATATATATATATATATATATATATATATATATATATATATATATATATATATATATATTATACTTTGTGTTTCAACATGTGAAAAGGGAACTGAAATGAATGTTGGATGAAACGAAGCTTCGGACGTCATTGATCACGTGCTTCTGATAAAGCGATACAAGCATCGGCACACCCGCTTTGAAATAAACTGCTTAGCGATTTCGACGCATGCTCCAGTATCAAACGTAACATCACTAGTCTAATTCCTATTGGAATCCAGCCAGAGTGGGGATATCTGACAATTTGAACTTTTATTCACTTACAATCGGCATTCAGAATGACTGCCAGGGATGAATAGGCAGACTGCCTAAACTGGAACAGCCATCTCAGTAATGGGTGAAATAAATCCAACTAACAGATTGGAATAGATTAGAAACATTTATGTTATTTATCTTTGTGTAGCATAACATGAATTGATTGATAAATCGATTAATGTACAAGGCAAAAACACAGATAATGAAACAAACAATTCAAAAAAATCTAACTGCAATAGAGCATGCTGGGAAATATGATCATGATGGGTGTGGTTTTGCAAACCCTGCCGGACGAGTATACACTCCCTCCAAAAAAAAAGGTTATTGAGGGATTTATTGTCAGGGGTGAGGCTGATGTAAGGGGCCTATCAGAGGGGTTCTTTACTGCTGTGATGGTGGTGAAGAACCACCCTGTTCTTGGGGAAAGACTTGTATCTTGATTTGTGCTTAGGTACAGGGCACCATTGAAGGGAGAGATTTCTTGGGTAGCGTTAAGTGTGGAGGTGGAGCAATTTAAGTTGAAGATTCTTGGTGTGGAGATTGGTGAAACAGAGGTATCTGTTATTTTGAGCTTTGATTCAGAGTTTTTACCTGAAAAAGTAATGTTAGGATATATGAGTTATGCTGTTAGAGTGTTTGTGCCGAATACACTGCGGTGTTACAGGTGCCATGTTTACGGTCATGTTGCAGTAGAGCAGGAGGGAGAATCCAAGATGTGGAAAGTGTGCAGGAGGACATGGGACAGAGGAATGTGTAGTTTTGGTGGGCAAAAATGTGTGTGTCAACTGTAGGGGTGCCCATGTTGCTGGGGATCAGAGGTGCCCGGTGCGAGAGAGGCAGGTTGAGGTGGCCGGGGTTACAGTAGTGGAGAAGGTGTCGTATTCTGAGGCAGTGAATAAAGTAGAGGAGGGTGGATCAAGGGGGAGGGATTCTGAGAGGATCCTTGTTAATAGTAGATCTGGGCCAGAACAGAGGGATAGGCCAACGAGTGATATATGTTTCAGTAAGGTTGGCTTCGTAGCGTACATAGCAATGGTTATTAACTGTACCGCAGAGATGGAACGTAAGTCACAGAAAATAGATGTTGTGGTGGCAGCTGCAGAGAAGTACTTTGGGGTACGAGATTTGACTTCAGAAGAGTTACAGGGTGTGTTGAGTGATAGTGTCCCGTCCTCTCAGGCCGTTGGGTTAAAGTGTTGGAATAAGGTGGTGGCTTTTAATGAGTGTAGGGTTAGTTGGTAATTTTTCCTGTTTTGTTATTGGTTTGATAGAAGACGCAAAAAGCTGTGCAAGCACTAAAGGGTGTGGGACGTCATCTATAATAATTTGGCTGCTCTAAATTATTTTGTCCAGCAGGTGCCACTAGTGTTCACTGTGTCGATCAAAGCCTCGAGTAATGAACCTATTTTCAACACATTTGGCTGGAAAACTTCAATGCTTCAGGAAGCTTAGTTTCCCCAACACTAAATTAGACAACACTTTGCGAGCCAGAATAATGTGACTTGATGCTGGGATTGCGGGTGACCAGCATATTCTTGTATGCTGTTTCCAAAACACAGCGAAGGCTGGTCACCAGCGACAACACAGCGAAGGCTGGTCACCAGCGAAAACACAGCAAAGGCTGGTCACCAGCAAAAACAGCCTGAGGGGTATCCTACGAAGCAAGCTAGATCAACTCAGGGTTTTCTAAAGCTATCCGGCGCTTCAGTTAGCTTCACATTCCAGCTCAGGCTTCACCCGTACTACGAGGGTGGATATTGTTTTCCCGCCTGCTGCTATCTCTAGCAGGCTTGCAACTGCCAGTCGAATGCCAAACTCTTCATTGAGGACAATGTTGAAACATCAATCCATGGGAGAGTCAGTGACACATTTTAAATTTGTACTGAAATCTAATGAAAGAAAAGTTATCTTGCAAATTCAGCAGGCTGTGGTGTAAAATAGGCTTCTTGAAGTACCATCTTTATTATATTAGTTTTACTTTACTGTGCTTATCAATGCACAACCACAAGCACCTTACTCCTATTGATAAAATAATTGTATTGGGTTATACAAAAGTGTTACAGTGCGTGAAGTTTAAAATGCATTCTGTCGTTACTAAATGTGTAATGTGATATATTTTAACATTACTATTTTTTAACACAAATGAAGGGGATGATGACGCAATCATTACGAGAGGGAGGGAAGGAATCTGATCTCATTGGTCCTCAACTCACGGCTCAGTCATCTCATTGGTCCTCAACTCACGGCTCAGTCATTTCATTGGTCCTCAACTCACGGCTCAGTCATTTCATTGGTCCTCAACTCACGGCTCAGTCATTTCATTGGTCCTCAACTCACGGCTCAGTCATTTCATTGGTCCTCAACTCACGGCTCAGTCATTTCATTGGTCCTCAACTCACGGCTCAGTCATTTCATTGGTCCTCAACTCACGGCTCAGTCATTTCATTGGTCCTCAACTCACGGCTCAGTCATTTCATTGGTCCTCAACTCACGGCTCAGTCATTTCATTGGTCCTCAACTCACGGCTCAGTCATTTCATTCAGGGTATGTGGAGTTAGCCCTGAGTTAGCGTTAGCCTGCTCCGGAGCAGGTTAGTTCTGAAGGATTCGTTGCCAAAGGATACCTCTCTGGTCAGTATATCATTGTAGGATACCTCTCTGGTCAGTATATCATTGTAGGATACCTCTCTGGTCAGTATATCATTGTAGGATACCTCTCTGGTCAGTATATCATTGTAGGATACCTCTCTGGTCAGTATACAGTGAGGGAAAAAAGTATTTGATCCCCTGCTGATTTTGTACGTTTGCCCACTGACAAAGAAATTATCAGTCTATAATTTTAATGGTAGGTTTATTTGAACAGTGAGAGACAGAATAACAACAAAAAAATCCTGAAAAACGCATGTCAATAATGTTATAAATTGATTTACATTTTAATGAGGGAAATAAGTATTTGACCCCTCTGCAAAACATGACTTAGTACTTGGTGGCAAAACCCTTGTTGGCAATCACAGAGGTCAGACGTTTCTTGTAGTTGGCCACCAGGTTTGCACACATCTCAGGAGGGATTTTGTCCCACTCCTCTTTGCAGATCTTCTCCAAGTCATTAAGGTTTTGAGGCTGACGTTTGGCAACTCGAACCTTCAGCTCCCTCCACAGATTTTCTATGGGATTAAGGTCTGGAGACTGGCTAGGCCACTCCAGGACCTTAATGTGCTTCTTCTTGAGCCACTCCTTTGTTGCCTTGGCCGTGTGTTTTGGGTCATTGTCATGCTGGAATACCCATTCACGACCCATTTTCAATGCCCTGGCTGAGGGAAGGAGGTTCTCACCCAAGATTTGACGGTACATGGCCCCGTCCATCGTCCTTTTGATGCAGTGAAGTTGTCCTGTCCCCTTAGCAGAAAAACACCCCCAAAGCATAATGTTTCCACCTCCATGTTTGACGGTGGGGATGGTGTTCTTGGGGTCATAGGCAGAATTCCTCCTCCTCCAAACACAGTGAATTGAGTTGATGCCAAAGAGCTCCATTTTGGTCTCATCTGACCACAACACTTTCACCCAGTTCTCCTCTGAATCATTCAGATGTTCATTGGCAAACTTCAGACGGGCATGTATATGTGCTTTCTTGAGCAGGGGGACCTTGCGGGCGCTGCAGGATTTCAGTCCTTCACGGCGTAGTGTGTTACCAATTGTTTTCTTGGTGACTATGGTCCCAGCTGCCTTGAGATCACACAGACAGACACAGATATGGCTCTCCAGGACCAAAACTTGAGGTCTCAAATGTATAGTGAATCCAGCCTTAGATGTGGTCTGTTTATCTTGTAATGATCAGTTGGTAAAAGAATGATGATGTTCATTATCTGCAGTTATTGTCTTCTCTGTTTTGTTTGACATGTCTGTCATCTTCTCTTCTGTCTGTCATCTTCTCTTCTGTCTGTCATCTTCTGTCTTTAGGTTTCAGTGTGAGAGAGCAGGACTCAATACCCCGGGCCGGACCCGAGCCTGTTACTCAGGGAGACCCAAGTATGTTCCCACACACATGCACACACACGGTCGTTCACCATAGGAGTTGGCAAGACTGCAAATACAGATCTGGGACCAGGCTGGATAGTTGTTTTTTTAATGTGTTATATGGTATAACACCTATGATATAACATTGATTGATTGATTGAAAGGTAGACATAGCTTGGTTAATGGACGGTAGTTGAAGTATTGGGATATCATATTGACTGATTAATTGATTGATTGATTGGCAGACTTTACAGTTGACATAGCGTGGTTAATGGACGGTAGCTGGAGTATTGGGATATCACATTGATTGATTTATTGATTGATTGGCAGACTGTAAAGTTGACATAGCATGGCTGATGGACGGTAGCTGGAGTATTGGGAAGCGTCGCTTTAAGATCCAGAAAGACTTCCTGGCTGAGGTGGCACAGGTCATCAATGTGGGCGTGGCCGGACCTATGATGGGCGTCATCCAATACGGGTAAGTAACCCCTAAATATATACACTACCAGTCAAAAGTTTGGACACACCTACTCATTCAAGGGTTTTTCTTTATTTTTACTATTTTCTACATTGTAGAATAATAGTAAAGACATCAAAACTATGAAATAACACATATGGAATCATGTAGTAACCAAAAAAGTGTTAAACAAATCAAAATATATTTTATATTTGAGATTCTTCGAATAGCCACCCTTTGCCTTGATGACAGCTTTGCACACGTTTGGCATTCTCTCAACCAGCTTCATGAGGTAGTCACCTGGAATGCATTTCAATTAACATGTGTGCCTTCTTAAAGTTAATTTGTGGGAAGGAGTATCGCTGCGGAATGCTGTGGTATCCATGCTGGTTAAGTGTGCCTTCAATTCTAAATAAATCACAGACAGTGTCACCAGCAAAGCACCCCCACACCATCATTCCTCCTCCTCCATGCTGCACGGTGGGAACCACACATGCAGAGATCATCCGTTCACTTACACTACGTCTCACAAAGGCACAGCGGTTGGAACCAAAAATCTCCAATTTGGACTCCAGACCAAAGGACACATTTCCACTGGTCTAATGTCCATTGCTCGTGTTTCTTGGCCCAAGCAGGTCTCTTCTTCTTATTGGTGTCCTTTAGTAGTGGTTTCTTTGAGCAATTCGACCATGAAGTTCTGATTCACGCAGTCTCCTCTGAATAGTTGATGTTGAGATGTGTCTGTTACTTGAACTATGTGAAGGATTTCTGAGGTGCAGTTAACTGTAATTAACTTATCCTCTGCAGCAGAGGTAACTCTGGGTCTTCCTTTCCTGTGGCGGTCCTCATGAGAGCCAGTTTCATCATAGCGCTTGATGGTTTTTGCGACTGCACTTTAAGAAACTTTCAAAGTTCTTGAAATGTTCCGTATTGACTGACCTTCATGTCTTAAAGTAATGATGGACTGTCGTTTCTCTTTGCTTATTTGAGCTGTTCTTGCCATAATATGGACTTGGTCTTTTACCAAATAGGGCTATCTTCTGTATACCACCCCTACCTTGTCATTGGCTCAAACGCATTAAGAAGGAAATACATTCCACAAATTAACTTTTAAGAAGGCACACCTGTTGATTGAAATGCATTCCAGGTGACTACCTCATGAAGCTGGTTCAGAGAATTCCAAGAGTGTGCAAAGCTGTCATCAAGGCAAAGGGTGGCTACTTCGAAGAATCTCAAATATAAAATATATTTTGATTTGTTTAACACTTTTTTGGTTACTACATGATTCCATATGTGTAATTTCATAGTTTTGATGTCTTCACTATTATTCTACAATGTAGAAAATAGTAAAAAAGAAAGAAAAAAGAAAAAATGTAAGTGGCTCTGGATAAGAGCGTCTGCTAAATGACTAAAATGTAAACACCCCTGAATGAGTAGGTGTCCAAACTTTTGACTGGTAATATACACTGCTCAAAAAAATAAAGGGAACACTAAAATAACACATCCTAGATCTGAATGAATGAAATAATCTTATTAAATACTTTTTTCTTTACATAGTTGAATGTGCTGACAACAAAATCACACAAAAATTATTTGGATGGATTATCAATGGAAATCTAATTTATCAACCCATGGAGGTCTGGATTTGGAGTCACCCTCAAAATTAAAGTGGAAAACCACACTACAGGCTGATCCAACTTTGATGTAATGTCCTTAAAACAAGTCAAAATGAGGCTCAGTAGTGTGTGTTGCCTCCACGTGCCTGTATGACCTCCCTACAACGCCTGGGAATGCTCCTGATGAGGTGGCGGATGGTCTCCTGAGGGATCTCCTCCCAGACCTGGACTAAAGCATCCGCCAACTCCTGGACAGTCTGTGGTGCAACGTGGCGTTGGTGGATGGAGCGAGACATGATGTCCCAGATGTGCTCAATTGGATTCAGGTCTGGGGAACGGGCGGGCCAGTCCATAGCATCAATGCCTTCCTTTTGCAGGAACTGCTGACACACTCCAGCCACATGAGGCTTGCATTAGGAGGAACCCAGGGCCAACCGCACCAGCATATGGTCTCACAAGGGGTCTGAGGATCTCATATTGGTACCTAATGGCAGTCAGGCTACCTCTGGCGAGCACATCGTCTCCAGACTCTGTCACGTCTGTCACGTGCTCAGTGTGAACCTGCTTTCATCTGTGAAGAGCACAGGGCGCCAGTGGCGAATTTGCCAATCTTGGTGTTCTCTGGCAAATGCCAAACGTCCTGCACGGTGTTGGGCTGTGAGCACAACCCCCACCTTTCAATGTCGGGCCCTCATACCACCCTCATGGAGTCTGTTTCTGACCGTTTGAGCAGACACATGCACATTTGTGGCCTGCTAGAGGTCATTTTGCAGGGCTCTGGCAGTGCTCCTCCTGCTCCTCCTTGCACAAAGGCGGAGGTAGCAGTCCTGCTGCTGGGTTGTTGCCCTCCTACGGCCTCCTCCACGTCTCCTGATGTACTGGCCTGTCTCCTGGTAGCGCCTCCATGCTCTGGACACTACGCTGACAGACACAGCAAACCTTCTTGCCACAGCTCGCATTGATGTGCCATCCTGGATGAGCTGCACTACCTGAGCCACTTGTGTGGGTTGTCGACTCCGTCTCATGCTACCACTAGAGTGAAAGCACCGCCAGCATTCAAAAGTGACCAAAACATCAGCCAGGAAGCATAGGAACTGAGCAGTGGTCTGTGGTCACCACCTGCAGAACCACTTCTTTATTGGGGGGTGTCTTGCTAATTGCCTATCATTTCCACCTGTTGTCTATTCCATTTGCACAACAGCATGTGAAATGTATTGTCAATCAGTATTGCTTCCTAAGTGGACAGTTTGATTTCACAGAAGTGTGATTGACTTGGAGTTACATTGTGTTGTTTAAGTGTTCCCTTTATTTTTTTGAGCAGTGTATATATATATATATGTATATATCATCCAATGTGGATAAGTAACCCCTAAATATATATCATCCAATATGGGTAAGTAACCCCACTGAAAACCTGTGGTTTGAACTGAAGAGGGCGGTTCATAAGAGCAGACGAAGGATATCAATGATCTGGAAGGATTCTGTATAGAGGAACGGTCTAAGATCCCTCCTAACGTGTTCTCCAATCTCATAAAACAGTTTAGAAAAAAGGCTCAGTGCCATTATCCTCGCAAACTGAGGTATTGAAAGGTTTTGAAAACAGGGATGTCAATCATTTTGACCCCTAACATTTTGAGAAATAAAAAAATATTACTTGTTAAACAAAATCTATTTCTCAGAGCAATTGTATTAGTATAGAATACTATAGGTATCAATTCAATGGCTAATCCACGTTGGTTCAATGTGGAAACAACGTTGATTCAACCAGTGTGCCCAGTGGGTATTCTCTTCCTTTCTCTTCTGTTCTCTTTCTCTTCTTTCTTTCTCTTCTTTCTTTCTCAAATGCATGCTGTTGATATTGTTGTTATCTCTACAGAGATGATCCGGTAACAGAGTTCAGTCTGAAGGCCTATACTAACTCCAGAGAGCTGAAACCTGCCGTAGACAAGATCACACAGAAGGGAGGGATGTCCAACGTGGGTGAGTCGGTGAATAAATGAATGAATGAAATAAATAAAAACCTGTATTGTCCGAATATCATAAAACATCTAGAAAATAGTTATACATTTATAAAGTTATAAATAGCTCTCTAAGGTCTGCAATGACTGACATGACAAGAGGAACTGGTGATGTACTACCTAATTTAGAAATAGCACCTTGTGCATTCTACTATTACAACTTTCAAGATTAAGTTGAAAGCCGGACTGAGTTCCTCTTTCTTAGAAAGAAAGGCGCTATCTAGAACCTAAAAGGGTTCTTAATAATAATAATAATAATATGCCATTTATCAGACGCTGTTATCCAAAGCGACTTACAGTCATGTGTGCATACATTTTTACGTATGGGTGGTCCCCGGGGATTGAACCCACTACCCTGGCGTTACAAGCGCCGTGCTCTACCAATTGAGCTACAGAGGACCCATAGGAGAACCCTTTGAAGAACCCTTAGAGGGGTTCTACATGGAACCCAAAAGGGTTCTACCTGGAACCAAAAAGGGTTCTACTTGAAACCAAAAAGGGTTCTACCTGGAACCAAAAAGGGTTCTACCTGGAACCAAAAAGGGTTCTACCTGGAACCAAAACCGGTTCTCCTATGGGGGGACAGCCGAAGAACCCTAAGAGCACAGCAAGGCCAGATGGCACCATGTCACCATGGCACCATGACCACACACTTAAGTGCGAAAGTGAAAAGGGGCACAATTATCGCTTGTTTCACAAAAATCTTTACCATATTTTCACATGCTGAGAGTCTGAGAGGCTATAATTAAATCTAAATCTGACCCTAGACACTGAGTTAAATGACAGTGTTTTACTCCTAGCCTCCTGACCAAAGGCATCTGGTTCTACCAGCCCTGATTGGCCAGGGGTCAGGCTACTGTCAGGAAGTGATGGTTCGCTTTAATCTGATGCCACATGTGGTCTTTGTGACTCTGCTAAACATTGCAGTTGGATACAAATAGGGTTTTGTGTGTTTACAGAATAGAACCTCCCCTCTAATCAATGTGCCAGTTAGTCTCTGCCTCTTGTCTCCATTCTCATCAACAACATGTCTTCACTCACAGATGTTTCTGTTATTTTGTATTTATTTATCCTTTATTTAACCAGGGACGTCACAATGAGATTGACGTCTTTTACAAGTGAACCCTGACCAAGGGAGTACACAGACCACCAACCATGAGAGCCAGATGACGCGTGTTCTCGGTCAATTTACCTGCTTAAATAACGGTTAATCAAGTCAACCATGAGAGCCAGATGACACGTGTTCTCGGTCAATTTACCTGCTTAAATAACAGTTAATCAAGTCAACCATGAGAGCCAGATGACGCGTGTTCTCAGTCAATTTACCTGCTTAAATAACAGTTAATCAAGTCAACCATGAGAGCCAGATGACGCGTGTTCTCAGTCAATTTACCTGCTTAAATAACAGTTAATCAAGTCAACCATGAGAGCCAGATGACGCGTGTTCTCAGTCAATTTACCTGCTTAAATAACGGTTAATCAAGTCAACCATGAGAGCCAGATGACGCGTGTTCTCGGTCAATTTACCTGCTTAAATAACGGTTAATCAAGTCAACCATGAGAGCCAGATGACACGTGTTCTCAGTCAATTTACCTGCTTAAATAACAGTTAATCAAGTCAACCATGAGAGCCAGATGACACGTGTTCTCAGTCAATTTACCTGCTTAAATAACAGTTAATCAAGTCAACCATGAGAGCCAGATGACACGTGTTCTCAGTCAATTTACCTGCTTAAATAACAGTTAATCAAGTCAACCATGAGAGCCAGATGACACGTGTTCTCAGTCAATTTACCTGCTTAAATAACAGTTAATCAAGTCAACCATGAGAGCCAGATGACACGTGTTCTCAGTCAAATTACCTGCTTAAATAACAGTTAATCAAGTCAACCATGAGAGCCAGATGACACGTGTTCTCAGTCAATTTACCTGCTTAAATAAGGGTTAAATAAATAATTAGGCTACAGGAAATGGAGGTGGACATCTTAGATTAGAACACTTACTGGAAGGCAGTTTAGAACAAAACCTCCCATTTTAACGGGCTCCGTTGTGTGCATGTGTTTACAGAAACGTTGTGTGTTTGGATCTCTCTCTGTTTTAACCACCTCTCTGCTGCCCCCTGGTGTACTCCTAGGGAAGGCCCTCTCCTGTATTAAACTACCTCAGCTGTCTGTGTCTGTCTGTGTTAACTTCTCTGCTGCCCCCTGGTGTACTCCTAGGGAAGGTCATCTCCTATATCAACAAACTACACTACTGTTTACAATTTCCCAAAAGTATGTGGACACCCCTTCAAATTAGTGGATTCGGCTATTTCAGCCACACCCATTGCTGACAGGTCTATAAAATCGAGTACACAGCCATGCAATCTCCATAGACAAACATTGGCAGTAGAATGGCCTTACTGAAGAGCTCAGTGACTTTCAACGTGGCACCGTCATAGGATGCCACCTTTCCAACAAGTCAGTTCGTCACATTTCTGCCCTGCTAGAGCTGCCCGGGTCAACTGTAAGTGCTGTTATTGTGAAGTGGAAATGTCTAGGAGCAACAACGGCTCAGCCCCGAAGTGGTCGGCCACACAAGCTCACAGAACGGGAACGCCGAGTGCTGAAGCGCATAGTGCATAAAAATCGTCTGTCCTCGGTTGCAACGCTCACTACCGAGTTCCAAACTGCCTCTGGAAGCAACGTCAGCACATTCACTTTTCGTCGGGAGCTTCATGAAATGGGTTTCCATGGCCGAGCAGCCGCATACAAGCCTAAGATCACCATGCGCAATGCCAAATGTTGGCTGGAGTGGTGTAAAGCTCACTGCCATTGGACTCTGGAGTAGTGGAAATGCGTTCTCTGGAGTGATGAATCACGCTTTACCATCTGGCAGTCCAACGGACTAATCTGGGTTTCGCGGATGCCAGGAGAACACTACCTGCCCCAATGCATAGTGCCAACTGTAAAGTTTGGTGGAAGAGGAATAATGGTCTGGGGCTGTTTTTCATGGTTCGGGCTAGGCCCCTTAGTTCCAGTGAAGGGAAATCTTAACGCTACATCATACAATGACATTCTAAACGATTCTGTTCTTCTACTTTGTGGCATCAATTTGGGGAAGGCCCTTTCCTGTTTGAGCATGACAATGCCCCCATGCACAAAGCGAGGTCCATACAGAAATGGTTTGTTGAGATCGGTGTGGAAGAACTTGACTGGCCTGCACAGAGCCCTGACCTCAACCTCATTGAACACCTTTGGGATGAATTGGAACGCAGACTGCGAGCCAGTCCTAATCGCCCAACATCAGTGCCTGACCTCACTAATGCTCTTGTGGCTGAATGGAAGCAAGTCCCCGCAGCAATGTTCCAACATCTAGTGGAAAGCCTTCCCAGAAGAGTGGAGGCTGTTATAGCAGCAAAGGGGGGACCAACTCCATATTAATGCCCATGATTTTGGAATGAGATGTTCGACAAGCAGGTGTCCACATACTTTTGGTCATGTAGTGAACTTCAGCTCTGTCTGTCTGTCTGTCTGTCTGTCTGTCTGTCTGTCTGTCTACTTCTCTGCTGCCCCCTGGTGTTTTCCTAGGGAAGGCCCTCTCCTATATCAACAAACATTACTTCAGCTGTCTGTCTGTTAAGCACTCTGCTGCCCCCTGGTGTTCTCATAGGAAAGGCCCTCTCCTATATCAACAAACATTACTTCAGCGACGCCAACGGTAACCGGGGCGGAGCGCCCAACGTTGCTGTGGTTCTGGTAGACGGCTGGCCCACTGACAAGGTAGAGGAGGCATCACGCCAGGCCAGAGAGTCTGGTATCAACATCTTCTTTGTGACCATCGAGGGACCCGATGACAACGAGAAGCAGAATGTGGTGGAGCCGAACTTTGTGGATAAGGTATATAGAGATGATGGTCGCTGGGTCACCCCTAGCTATGTTAACACATCCAATTCGCTGACTTGTTTTGCCCTGTCCTTTCATGAATCCCTACCTAACCACCTCTTGTCATTTCCCATCTCTCAACAGGCGGTGTGTCGGACCAACGGTTTCTTCTCCCTGCCCGTGTCAAGCTGGTTCGCCCTGCGGAAGGCAGTCCAACCCCTCGTCAAGCGTGTATGCGACACCGACCGTCTCGTCTGCAGCAAGACCTGCCTTAACGCTAACGACATCGCCTTCGTCATCGACGGATCCAGCTCTGTGGGCACCGGGAACTTCCGGACCGTCCTGCAGTTCGTCGCTAACATCACGCGGGAGTTTGAGATATCGGACACGGACACGCGGGTCGGCGCGGTGCAGTATACGTACGAACAACGGCTGGAGTTCGCCTTCGGGCAACACAACAACAAAGCTGATCTGCTCAACGCCATAAAAAGGATTAATTACTGGAGCGGCGGGACCAGTACTGGAGCAGCTATCACCTACGCAGCTGAGCAGCTGTTCAGCAAGTCCAAACCCAACAAACGCAAGATCATGATCGTTATCACCGACGGGAGGAGCTACGATGATGTCAGAGCTCCGGCACTGGCCGTCCACCGCCAAGGTGAGGGGTCAGAAGTTAGAGGTTGATTGGTGTGGTCAGAACATCTGGCCAATGGGGGAAAACGCTCCTCTTTAAATAAATAAAGCACCACTATATGAAGGCCTGGTAATTTAGCATCGTACTGGTGGATCATTTTGGATTGCTCTTTTATTAGTTCTTCATTTGGAAGCTAAGTTGGTGTGACAGACAGTTCGGCAGAACAGCCTGGTAAGACAAGGGGTGGGGGTGGGGGTGTGTGTCTATTTGTCAATAACAGCTGGTGCGCGATGTCTAATATTAAGGAAGTCTCAAGGTATTGCACGCCTGAGGTAGAGTACCTCATGATAAGCTGTAGACCACACTATTTACCAAGAGAGTTCTCATCTATATTTTTCGTAGCTGTCTATTTACCACCACAAACCGATGCTGGCACTAAGACCGCACTAAACGAGCTGTAGAAGGCCATAAGCAAACAAGAAAATGCGGCGCTCCTAGTGGCCGGGGATTTTAATGCAGGCAAACTTAAAATTGTTTTCCCTAATTTCTACCAGCATGTGCAACCAGAAAAAAACAAAACTCTAGACCACCTTTACTCCACAAAGACGCATGCTCTCCCTCCATTTGGCAAATCTGACCATATTTATTTCCTCCTAATTCCTGTTTACAAGCAAAAACTAAAGCAGGAAGTGTCGTATCGGGTGAATGGTGGTCATTATTGCTGTCAACAAAGAGTCCGTCTATGCTGCATCGTGTTAGAGGCTTTTATTAAAATCACGAGGTTACAGCATAAATGACAGGTGACATGACACCCGGAGAGCGACGCCTCCGAATGGCTGCTCGCTCTGACTTCTTCTTCGTTTAACCCCCCTATTTATAAACAATGAAGCTCCCTCTTCTGGCCAATCCCCAGTCTCCCCTGTCTACAAGACACTTCCGGTCTGTTGTATGTGACGTCACACCCAAAACATCTTGATACTAAACCTCTTGATACTAACACAAACAACATTCCATTTCTTCATGAAAAACATTTAACAAAGGCATAATCTTCAGATACGATAGAAGTACCAGTGACTCGCTCAATATGGAAGTGGTCAGATGACGCAGATGCTATGCTACAGGACTGTTTTGCTAGCACAGACTAGAATATGTTCTGGGGGGTTCATCCAATGACATTGAGGAGTATACCACCTCAGTCACCGGATTAATAAATAAGTAAATCGGCGACGTCGTCCCCACAGTGACCATACGTACATACCCCAACCAGAAGCCATGGATTACAGGCAACATCCACACCGAGCTAAAGGCTAGATCTGCCGCTTTCAAGGAGCGGGACATTAATCTGGACGCTTATAAGAAATCCCGCTATGCCCTCAGACGAACCATCAAACAGGCAAAGCGTCTATACAGGACTAAGATTTAATCCTACTACACCAGCTCTGATGCTTATCAGATGTGGCAGGGCTTGCAAACTATTACGGACTACAAAGGGAAACCCAGATGCGAGCTGCCCAGTGACGCAAGCCTACCAGACGAGCTAAATACCTTTTATGCTCGCTTTGAGGCAAGCAACACAGAAGCATGCATGAGAGCACCAGCAGTTGTGATCACGCTCTCCGTAGCCGATGTGAGCAAGACCTTTAAACAGGTCGCAAGACCAGACGGATTACCAGGACGTGTACTCAGAGCATGCGCGGACCAACTGGCAAGTGTCTTCACTGACATTTTCAATTTCTCCCTGACCGAGTCTGTAATACCTACATGTTTCAAGCAGACAACCATAGTTCCTGTGCCCAAGAAAGTGAAGGTAACCTGCCTAAATGACTACCGCCCCATAGCACTCACATTGGTAGCCATGAAGTGCTTTGAATGGCTGGTCATGAATCATATCAACACCATCATCCCGGAAACCCTAGACCCACTCCAATTCACATACCGCCCCAACAGATCCACAGAACACGCAATCTCAGTCGCACTCCACACTGCCCTTTCCCACCTGGACAAAAGGACCACCTATGTGAGAATGCTGTTCATTGACTACAGCTCAGCGTTCAACACCATAGTGCCCACAAAGCTCATCACTAAGCTAAGGACCCTGGGACTAAACACCTCCCTCTGCAACTGGATCCTGGACTTCCTGACGGGCCGCCCCCAGGTGGTAAGGGTAGGCAACAACACATCTGCCACGCTGATCCTCAACACGGGGGCCCCTCAGGGGTGCGTGCTTAGTCCCCTCCTGTACTCCCTGTTCACCCACGACTGCGTGGCCAGGCACGACTCCAACACCATCATTAAGTTTGCTGAAGACACAATAGTGGTAGGCCTGATCATCGACAATGATGAGACAGCCTATAGGGAGGAGGTTAACATTAACAAGTTCCTTGGGGTCCACATCACCAACGAACTATCATGGTCCAAACACACCAAGACAGTCGTGAAGAGGGCACGACAAAGCCTATTCCCCCTCAGGGATTGAAAAGATTTAGCATGGGTCCCCAGAACCTCAAAAAGTTATACAGCTGCACCATCGAGAGCATCCTGACCGGTTGCATCACCGCCTGGTATGGCAACTGCTCGGCATCCGACCGCAAAGCGCTACAGAGGGTAATGCGTAGGGCCCAGTACATCACTGGGAACAAGCTTCCTGCCATCCAGGACCTACAGTTGAAGTCGGAAGTTTACATACACCTCAGCCAAATACATTTAAACTCAGTTTTTCACAATTCCTGACATTTAATCCTAGTAAAACTTCCCTGTCTTAGGTCAGTTAGGATCACCACTTTATTTTAAGAATGTGAAATGTCAGAATAATAGTAGAGAGAATGATTTATTTCAGCTTTTATTTATTTCATCACATTTCCAGTGGGTCAGAAGTTTACATACACTCAATTAGTATTTGGTAGCATTGCCTTTAAATAGTTTAACTTGGGTCAAACGTTTCGGGTAGCCTTCCACAAGCCTACCACAATAAGTTGGGTGAATTTTGGCCCATTCCTCCTGACAGAACTGGTTGAACTGAGTCAGGTTTGTAAGACTCCTTGCTCGCACACACTTTTTCAGTTCTGCCCACATATTTTCTATAGGATTGAGGTCAGGGCTTTGTGATGGCCACTCCAATACCTTGACTTTGTTGTCCTTAAGCCATTTTGCCACAACTTTGGAAGTATGCTTGGGGTCATTGTCCATTTGGAAGACCCATTTGTGACCAAGCTTTAACTTCCTGACTGATGTCTTGAGATGTTGCTTCAATATATCCACATACTTTTCCTTCCTAATGATGCCATCTATTTTGTGAAGTGCACCAGTCCCTCCTGCAGCAAAGCACCCCCACAGCATGATGCTGCCACCCCCGTGCTTCATGGTTGGGATGGTGTTTTACGGCTTGCAAGCAACCCCCTTTTTCCTCCAAACATAATGATGGTCATTATGGCCAAACAGGTCTATTTTTGTTTCATCAGACCAGAGGACATTTCTCCAAAAAGTACGATCTTTGTCCCCACGTGCAGTTGCAAACCATAGTCTGGCTTTTTTATGGCGGTTTTGGAGCAGTGGCTTCTTCCTTGCTGAGCGGCCTTTCAGGTTATGTCGATATAGGACTCGTTTTACTGTGGATATAGATACTTTTGTACCGGTTTCCTCCAGCATCTTCACAAGGTCCTTTGCTGTTGTTCTGGGATTGATTTGCACTTTTCGCACCAAAGTATGTTCATCACTAGGAGACAGAACGCATCTCCTTCCTGAGCGGTATGACGGCTGCGTGGTCCGATAGTGTTTATACTTGCGTACTATTGTTTGTACAGATGAACGTGGTACTTTCAGGCGTTTGGAAATTGCTCCCAAGGATGAACCACACTTGTGGAGGTCTACAATTTGTTTTCTGAGGTCTTGGCTGATTTCTTTTGATTTTCCCATGATGTCAAGCAAAGAGGCACTGAGTTTGAAGGTAGGCCTTGAAATACATCCACAGGTACATCTCCAATTGACTCAAACTATGTCAATTAGCCAATCAGAAGCTTCTAAAGCCATGACATCATTTTCTGGAATTTTCCAAGCTGTTTAAAGGCACAGTCAACTTAGTGTATGTAAACTTCTGACCCACTGGAATTGTGATACAGTGAATTATAACTGAAATAATCTGTCTGTAAACAATTGTTGGAAAAATTACTTGTGTCATGCATAAAGTAGATGTCCTAACCGACTTGCCAAAACTATAGTTTGTTAACAAGACATCTGTGGAGTGGTTGAAAAACAGGTTTTAATGACTAATTTCACTTTAAGGTCTACACCTGTTTTATTCAGCGACAAATACAATTTTATTTGAAACCAAGTTGAAATATAATTAAAGCTAAGTTGTTGTGAAACCAAGTTGAATTGATCAGTTGAAATATAATGAAAGCTAAGTTGTTGTGAAACCAAGTTGAATTGATCAGTTTAAATGTAATGAAAGCTAAGTTGTTGTGAAACCAAGTTGAAATGTAATGAAAGCTACACTGAACAAGAATATAAATGCAACACGCAACAATTCAAAGAGTTACAGTTCATGTAAGGAAATCAGTAAATTGAAAGAAATTAATTAGTTAATCTATGGATTTCACATGACTGGGAATACAGATATTGATCACAGATACACTATATAAACAAAAGTATGTGGACACCCCTTCAAATTAGTGGATTCGGCTATTTCATCCACACCCGTTGCTGACAGGTGTATAAAATCAAGCACACAGCCATGCGATCTCCATAGACAAACATTGGCAGTAGAATGGCCTTACTGAAGAGCTCAGTGACTTTCAACGTGGCACCGTCATAGGATGCCACCTTTCCAATAAGTCATTTAGTCAAATTTTCTGCCCTGCTAGAGCTGCCCTGGTCAACTGTAAGTGCTGTTATTGTGAAGTGGAAACGTCTAGGAGCAACAACGGCTCAGCTGCAAAGTGGTAGGCCACACAAGCTCACAGAACGGGACCGCTGAGTGCTGAAGCACGTAAAAATCAATCAATCAAATGCAACACTCACTACCGTGTTCCAAACTGCCTCTGGAAGCAATAGCACAATAAACGTTTGTCGGAAGCTTCATGAAATGGGTTTCAATGGCCGAGCAGCCGCACACAAGCCTAAGATCACCATGCGCAATGCCAAGCGTCAGCTGGAGTGGTGTAAAGCTTGCCGCCATTGGACTCTGGAGTGATGAATCACACTTCACCATCTAGCAGTCCGACGGACGAATCTGGGTTTGGCAGATGCCAGGAGAACGCTACCTGTTTTTCATGGTTCGGCCTAGGCCATTTAGTTCCAGTGAAGGAAAATCCTAACGCTACAGCATACAATTACATTATAGATGATTCTGTGCTTCCAACTTTGTGGCAACAGTTTGGGGAAGGCCCTTTCCTGTTTCAGCATGACAATGCCCCCGTGCACAAAGCGAGGTCCATACTGAAATGGTTTGTCGAGATCGATGTGGAAAAACTTGACTGGCCTGCACTGAGCCCTGACTTCAACCCCATCGAACACCTTTGGGATGAATTGGAACGCCGACTGCGAGCCAGACCTAATCGCCCAACATCAGTGCCTGACCTCACTAACGCTCTTGTGGCTTAATGGAAGCAAGTCCCCCGCAGCAATTTTCCAACATCTAGTGGAAAGCCTTCCCAGAAGAGTGGAGGCTGGTATAGCAGCAAAGGGGGGGGACCAACTCCATATTAATGGCCATGATTTTGGAATGAGATGTTTGACGAGCAGGTGTCCACATACTTTTGGTCACGAAGTATATGTGGCTAGTATCTAATCTAATCTTTACTGTGGTCCAGGTGTGATAGCCTAATACTCAATCTCTATCAGTCTAATCCAGCGGTGGGAAAACTACGGCCCGCGAGGGAATTAGTAGAAATGTTTAACATCCAAGACTAGATATAGAAAGTATGTAGAAATGATAATGGACCTAATATATTTTCTAATAAGTGCCCTTTTCCTGGCTGGCAAAATCTTTACAAACAAATAGGTTGCAAAAAATAATCTGTATGGCCCCTCTGTCGAATTCTGAAATCCCAACGTGGCCATCGAGCCAAAAGGTTTGCCCACTCCTGGTCTCCTGTTTGTCCAGTTGTGATAGTCTACTCCAGTCTCTAACTACCCGTCTCTCTCCAGGTGTGATAGTCTACTCCAGTCTCTAACTACCCGTCTCTCTCCAGGTGTGATAGCGTACTCCAGTCTCTCTCTAACTACCTGTCTCTCTCCAGGTGTGATAGCGTACTCCATCGGCATTGCCTGGGCAGCGCAGGACGAGCTGGAGTACATCGCCACCGACCCCGACAAGGAGCACTCCTACTTCGTGGATGAGTTTGACAGCCTCTACAAGTTCGTCCCCAAGGTGGTCAACAACATCTGTCAGGAGTTCAACTCACAGCCACGCAACTGAGGGGCACCCTATTCCCTATGTAGTGCACTACTTTAGACCAGAGAATGGCACCCTATTCCCTATGTAGTGCACTACTTTAGACCAGTGCCCATAGGGCTCATAGGCCACTCCAGTTACTTATAAATCTGCGCTTACATATCAAGGAAACAAGGAAGCGAGGAAGCATTTCTAAAGTATTCAAACAGGGCGTTAGGGGGCTGTAGGGAGAGGGGTTAGGTATTTTATTAGGATCCCCATTAGCTGTTGCTAATTAGGGTAGGTCTACATAGTCCTGCACTGTCACTACATTTATCACGGAGACAGGACAGGGTCTTTACAGAACGTATTACCGGTAAGTTACCAAATGAAAAATTGTGCAGAACTGTTGTAAAAGTTGGTGCTGAATTGGCAATAGTTAAATTCCCAAGGGAGGTTATTGGTTTGAAGCGGAAGGCAGTGGGTATATACGAACATGAATCAAAATAATTTGAAGTCATTGGATCACAATGATTAAACTTTGGCCATGCGATCCCAACTGTTGTTCGTGTTATATTAACAGTCAGGAACGGGGGGTATTTTGTGTTTTCACTCCTAATCATGTAATATAATTGATCGAAACGGAAAAGTACCAGGGGTTGGAGTCAATTCGAATCGAAGGCCGTCAATTCAGAATGTAAACAAATTCCAATTCAATAATTGAAAAAAGTGCTTTTATTTTCAATGACTTCTCAATGAACTGAAAAGGATAAACAATACATTTCAAAAGATTACATGTTTTCTAAAGTTTAAATTCAAAATCACTTCCTGAATTGACTGACTTAAATTAGAATTGAGCCCAACCCTGATGCTTACAGAAAAAACTATAGACTACAAAAGCACCCCTAGCACTTAGTCTTCCGGCTTAACACCACCACACAATCTGGTGCTTACAGAGAAACACAGCCTTATGGGGACATGGTGCTTACAGAGAAACATAGCCTTATGGGGACATGGTGCTTACAGAGAAACATAGCCTTATGGGGGGACATGGTGCTTACAGAGAAACACAGCCTTATGGGGACATGGTGCTTACAGAGAAACATAGCCTTATGGGGACATGGTGCTTACAGAGAAACACAGCCTTATGGGGACATGGTGCTTAACACTTCCCCTTATGGCTTATTAACACACTGCAGAAACACAATATGGTGCTTTACAATAGGGGAGATTGGAAATGAATAAGACTGAGAGAGGACCGGCGTCGTCGCACCACATTTTGGGAATTCAGCCATATTATGGTCTTCTCGTCAGAATTTGACCACGTGTGTGTATATATATATACTGTGTTGTCTTTTATAGAGGAGAGATTTGATTTTAGGGACGTTGTGTACGTTTTTCCTCCAAAACAGTCAAGAGTCTGCTTGGATGTTTTCGATGCATGCTGACTGTGTATGTGTAAGCCATATAATACTTTCAATCCCCCCAAAAAACTGAAGGGGCCATACTTATGACTTAACATGTTAGCAGCTAACAAGGTTTAAAACCTGAAGGTAACATCTTTAGCATTTCCAATTAGATAACATGTCTTACTTGGTAACTCTAGCTGGCTCCTAACAGCTGTCTATTAATCCCCCCAAAAAATGAACAGTTCTCTTTATATATGGCAAATTAACACATGGTCAAATTAAAGTGAAGCGCTTCAAGATGGAGTTGTAGTTTTCTTTCAGCTCTGATAGTGAACCTATAAATAGATCAAACTTGAATATTTTTTTTAACCTAAACCGTGTTCCTCACAAATGAAAACCAGGAGCATATTCATTAGTGCACACCATAGCAAAACATTTAAGCAAGGGAAAATGAGTTTCTTATTATTCGACAGATTCAAGTAGTCCCTCCCCTGTTTTCAGTCCATTTTCTTCCGTTTCGTGACTAATGAACACAACCCAGCTCTTCTCCTCCCTCTATTCTCCCCTCTTGTTCACGTGACTGATATTGGTTTGTTCAGAGTATTTATATAATCTCCTCCCAGTTTTTATTTTTAATCCTGTTTGTGTTTGTACATATGCATATTAAAAAAAGCCGTTTGTTATTTTCAAATACATATCTGATCCAATATTTTAATGCTATTTTTAATAAAATCATACTGAAAAAAAAACTTGCGTTGAGATGTTCTTCAGAGACATAGGTATTTGTTAACAGGTAAGAGTAATCATATGCAAAAACTAAAATCTGTACACATTTGTGTGCAGTTATATTAGATAATTATTAGACGTTAGTAATGTATCATAGTTTTGACATGGACTAGACATCTCTATACCATCATTCCTGTTCTATACCAAACAACATTACATACAACCCACACCACTCAAGCGTGGAGAAAAGGACTGCAACATTCTGGAGATTTTCCTAAAAATTCCCAAGTTTTTCAAGAAATCTCAGTTGGAAGATTCCCAGAATCACGAGGGAATAAAGAACATCCAAGAATCCTCCAAACATGATTTCTAGAACACCTGGGAATTTGGGGAGTGTCACTGGAATTTTGCAACTCTAGAGAAGACAATACTGCAGGAAGAAAAATCCTTTATCTACAGCGAACGCATTGTTGTAGAATCCTCTTCTCTTCCTCCTCCCGCTCTCTCAATTCCCAGGTTTATGTTGTAAAAAATCTCTCTCTCTCTCTCTCTCTCTCTCAAAATAATGGACAGAAACAAAGATTTTACAGCAGTTTTAATGAGAACAGACATTCATATACAAACCAGCGACTGACTGTCTGAGAAAATTGCTCATTTGAACTTGTAAGTTACATGGATATCTTGATGGATTTGTGGGAAAATTATTTATTTTTTAAATTTGTGTGTGAATATAACACATTGTACTGTAACTACAGCTTGAGGACAGCGGCGTCTGCATCCCAGAGCCCTGCGGATCCTAATCAAAAGTAATGCACTATATAGGGAATAGGGTGCCATTCTCTGGTCTAAAGTAGTGCACTATATAGGGAATAGGGTGCCATTCTCTGGTCTAAAGTAGTGCACTATATAGGGAATAGGGTGCCATTCTCTGGTCTAAAGTAGTGCACTACTTAGGGAGCCATTTGGGAGGCACACCTACTCTGAGACGTTAGACACATACAGTACGGCTCAGTGGCCTGTATTGTAAAGATGGACCCAACGTCTGTTGCTACATTACTAAACCTCATATTGTAGAACCAGATGGTTTACTTTGGAAACATGAATTTGTAATTGAACTTGTTTTTTTGCAGTGTACAGTTATAACTAGGAATTCTTCTAACAAAACAGGAAATATTTACTTGATGGTCTGTTTCAGCTCTGTCAGTTTGGCTGATTCCCCTCTACCCTGGTCCCAGATCTGTTAGTGCCGTCTTTCCAACTCCTATATGGTCAATGGCAAGACAGCACAAACAGATCTGGGACCAGGCTAATATCCACCCATGCTATTAAAAAAAAAATTAGCACTCAAACTCACTTCAGCACAGTAAGTTTTAAGACTTAATATATATATATATATATATATATATTTTTTTTTACATTTTAGTCATTTAGGAGACGCTCTTTTCCAGAGCGACATACATTTTCATACTTATATATTTTGTTTATTATAAGTATTTGTAATTTTACATCCAAAGTTTTGTTAAAATGAACACCATCGTGACAACCTTTCCCCATCCACTCAGTCTCCCCCACCCCGCAAAAACAGATGCTCTGTAAAATAACTTTTGTTTCAAGACCTTTTTTGAAAGCAAAGGCACATTTTTCAATAAGTGTTTTTAAAAAGGAAAGCAGAGCGAGAAAGGCTGCTGGCTGGCGGAGGAGACTGGGGGGAGACGGGGGGGAGACACGGGGGAGAAACACGGGAGAAACACGGGGGAGACACAGGGGAGACTGGGGAGACACGGGGGAGACACAGGGGAGAGACACAGGGAGACACGGGAGAGACATGGGGAGACACGGGAGAGACTGGGGAGACAGGGGAGAGACTGGGGAGACACAGGGGAGAGACACAGGGAGACACGGGAGAGACATGGGGAGACACGGGAGAGACTGGGGAGACAGGGGAGAGACTGGGGAGACACAGGGGAGAGACAACGGGGGAGACACGGGAGAGACAACGGGGGAGACACGGGGGAGACAGGGGAGAGACTGGGGAGACACAGGGGAGAGACACAGGGAGACACGGGAGAGACAACGGGGGAGACACGGGGGAGACACGGGGGAGACTGGGGAGACACGGGGGAGACACAGGGGAGAGACACAGGGAGACACGGGAGAGACAAGGGGGGACAGGGGAGACACGGGGGAGACGGAGTCAGCCTTGGAAGCAGAGGGGAAAAGCGAGATGCTTCCATCCCTGACAGTCAGCCGCAGCCAGTCATCAGTAAGTACCCCACATCTCCATCTCCATCACAACACTGAACCTGACCTGGAGGAGAAGGAGAGGAGGGACCAGGGAGCAGACAGTCCACCCTGGTCTGAGAGGAGAAGGAGAGGAAGGACCAGGGAGCAGACAGTCCACCCTGGTCTGAGAGGAGAAGGAGAGGAAGGACCAGGGAGCAGACAGTCCACCCTGGTCTGAGAGGAGAAGGAGAGGAGGGACCAGGGAGCAGACAGTCCACCCTGGTCTGAGAGGAGAAGCCTGGACCTAGAGACTGGGGAAATGGGGGCCTGGGGTTCTGGTTAATGGGGAGAGGGTAGGGTTAGGGGTTTAGGGCATGGTGCTCCACCTCCCCAGTGAGTCTACACTATAAAACCCCCGTCCGTCTGTCTTCAACCCCCTCGCTAGCTGTGAAGGGAAGACAGATCATAAGATTAGTCTGAAGACCATAGTATCAGTCTGTGGTCTGTAGACTGTAGTCAGTCTGTGTGGGTGTTCATTGGCTGCAGCTTGGAGAAAGAGGAGGGGCTCTGTTTCCGGTCACACCCAGGGGCCTGCCTGGACTGTACAAAGAGGAGGAAGCCTTGTGCCCAATCGCTGTTTTCCTAACAGACCTCCCAGCCAACCACAGCCCTGGCCCTCTCCCTCTGGAGGCGGGCCTAGTCTGGGTCTTGGTAGTGGCTATTGGCTGCATCATCCGCCAGTCAAAACAGGGAACCAGTAGCGTGAGAGGGGAAGTCTGCGTGGAACCCCACACGCCCATTTCTTAAGGTCCCGCCCCTCCTGTGCGTCTATTGATCCCTGGTGCTGGGAGGCTGTGTCGGTGGGCTGTGATAGGTCCTCGTCATACGAACACCTTGGCGAGAGCGTCTGCCCCGGCGGAGGCGATGTAAGCCTTAGAGGGGTGGAAGGCCACGTCATGGATAGACTCATCATTCTTCTTCCTGTGAGCCGTAAACTCCTGGATACACGTCTTAGTCTCCAGGTTCCACAGACGAATAGAACAGTCATGACCTGAGGAAGGAGAGGAGACAGGGATTAGGGAGGGGAACGAGAGCAGACGAATAGAACAGTCATGACCTGAGGAAGGAGAGGAGACAGGGATTAGGGAGGGGAACGAGAGCAGACGAATAGAGCAGTCAACCGGAGAGGGAGGAGAGGAGACAGGGATTAGGGAGGGGAGAGGAAGGTGAACAGTAGTTGGGCGACAAGGCAGTTTACATAAAGTATACAGCTCCGGTGTCCCCCAGGGCTCAGTTCTAGACCCTCTCCTGTTTTATAAAGTATACAGCTCCGGTGTCCCCCAGGGCTCAGTTCTAGACCCTCTCCTGTTTTATAAAGTATACAGCTCTGGTGTCCCCCAGGGCTCAGTTCTAGGCCCTCTCCTGTTTTATAAAGTATACAGCTCCGGTGTCCCCCAGGGCTCAGTTCTAGGCCCTCTCCTGTTTTATAAAGTATACAGCTCCGGTGTCCCCCAGGGCTCAGTTCTAGACCCTCTCCTGTTTTATAAAGTATACAGC
This sequence comes from Coregonus lavaretus, assembly GCF_964263955.1. Lineage (NCBI taxonomy): Eukaryota > Metazoa > Chordata > Actinopteri > Salmoniformes > Salmonidae > Coregonus > Coregonus lavaretus. The sequence goes on from NW_028157515.1 coordinate 49,583, forward strand.
TCTGGTGTCCCCCAGGGCTCAGTTCTAGGCCCTCTCCTGTTTTATAAAGTATACAGCTCCGGTGTCCCCCAGGGCTCAGTTCTAGGCCCTCTCCTGTTTTATAAAGTATACAGCTCTGGTGTCCCCCAGGGCTCAGTTCTAGGCCCTCTCCTGTTTTATAAAGTATACTGCTCTGGTGTCCCCCAGGGCTCAGTTCTAGGCCCTCTCCTGTTTTATAAAGTATACAGCTCCGGTGTCCCCCAGGGCTCAGTTCTAGGCCCTCTCCTGTTTTATAAAGTATACAGCTCCGGTGTCCCCCAGGGCTCAGTTCTAGGCCCTCTCCTGTTTTATAAAGTATACAGCTCCGGTGTCCCCCAGGGCTCAGTTCTAGGCCCTCTCCTGTTTTATAAAGTATACAGCTCTGGTGTCCCCCAGGGCTCAGTTCTAGGCCCTCTCCTGTTTTATAAAGTATACAGCTCCGGTGTCCCCCAGGGCTCAGTTCTAGGCCCTCTCCTGTTTTATAAAGTATACAGCTCCGGTGTCCCCCAGGGCTCAGTTCTAGACCCTCTCCTGTTTTATAAAGTATACAGCTCCGGTGTCCCCCAGGGCTCAGTTCTAGACCCTCTCCTGTTTTATAAAGTATACAGCTCCGGTGTCCCCCAGGGCTCAGTTCTAGACCCTCTCCTGTTTTATAAAGTATACAGCTCTGGTGTCCCCCAGGGCTCAGTTCTAGGCCCTCTCCTGTTTTATAAAGTATACAGCTCCGGTGTCCCCCAGGGCTCAGTTCTAGGCCCTCTCCTGTTTTATAAAGTATACAGGTCTGGTGTCCCCCAGGGCTCAGTTCTAGGCCCTCTCCTGTTTTATAAAGTATACAGCTCCGGTGTCCCCCAGGGCTCAGTTCTAGACCCTCTCCTGTTTTATAAAGTATACAGCACCGGTGTCCCCCAGGGCTCAGTTCTAGGCCCTCTCCTGTTTTATAAAGTATACAGCTCCGGTGTCCCCCAGGGCTCAGTTCTAGGCCCTCTCCTGTTTTATAAAGTATACAGCTCCGGTGTCCCCCAGGGCTCAGTTCTAGGCCCTCTCCTGTTTTATAAAGTATACTGCTCTGGTGTCCCCCAGGGCTCAGTTCTAGGCCCTCTCCTGTTTTATAAAGTATACAGCTCTGGTGTCCCCCAGGGCTCAGTTCTAGGCCCTCTCCTGTTTTATAAGGTCTGTCATATCCTCACATGGACTCTCCTACCATTGCATGCAGAATGACAAGGTATCTATCTAGCTAAGGATGTTAGAAATCATTGATCTAGAGTTGTTAGCTACTTACTGCCAGACATCAGATAGAGCCCGTTGGGGTCGACAGCTAGACTGGTAACTGCATCCAGGTGGGCCACCATCGAGTGGATCAGCTTTCCTGAAGAGTTCAAATTGACATTTGTTAATTGAATGTTTCTGCTTTCTGTGAGTGCATCAGTTTATGTGTATTCACTCTACATTTAAAAACTAACTGCTGTGATAAACCAAACTTGATCAGGATGTGGTAAAAACCGGACGACTGCAATATTCTAAATACTTTTAGATTTAAGTTGGGACTGATGGAGGACCATTGAGATCCTATTTAGTTCTGTGTGGAGGACACTGTTGGAGTGAAAAACTAATAGAACGTTTGTATGTAGACCAGCAAAATGGTTGTGTTACCTGTGTTGTTGTCGTGTTACCTGTGGTGTTGTTGTCGTGTTACCTGTGGTGGTGTTGTCGTGTTACCTGTGTTGTTGTCGCGTTACCTGTGTTGTTGTCGCGTTACCTGTGGTGTTGTTGTCGTGTTACCTGTGGTGTTGTCGTGTTACCTGTGTTGTTGTCGTGTTACCTGTGGTGTTGTTGTCGTGTTACCTGTGTTGTTGTCGCGTTACCTGTGTTGTTGTCGCGTTACCTGTGTTGTTGTCGCGTTACCTGTGGTGTTGTTGTCGTGTTACCTGTGGTGTTGTTGTCGTGTTACCTGTGTTGTTGTCGTGTTACCTGTGGTGTTGTCGTGTTACCTGTGTTGTTGTCGAAGAACTTGATGTGTCTGTCCTCCTCAGCGGTGATGGTGATGGGGAGGGTGGGGTGGCTCAGCACCCTGTTGATCTGACAGGGGGTACCTGGGGAGAGGAGAGGTTGATTCCTTGTTGAACAGGCCAATCTGACCATCCCTCCCTCCCTCCCTCCCTCCCACCCACCCCTCCTCCTCCCTCCCTCCCTCCCACCCCTCCTCCCTCCCTCCAGACTTACCCGTCTCTGCAGTGGACTCCAAGTTGAGCACCAGTTGCTGTGTCTCCATGTTGAACAGGCCAATCTGACCGCTGGTGAATGATGTCACCATGTGGGCGGGGTCACTGCAGACCAGGTCCACTGAGGACGGCACGCCAAACTCTGAAGCAGGAAGCGAGACAAAAACACATGACATTCCATGGGTTAAAACATCAATGTACTCAGACATTAGTCACTAATCCAAACCCCCTAATTGTCAACTCATCCTCCAACTCGTCACACCTCCTAACAACTCAGTTAAAGTCACTGAACCATATCGGCTGATGTGTCTGTCTGAGTGTACCTTTATTGTGGAAGGTGGCCAGGGCCGGCTTGGTATTGGAGGCGTCCCACAGCCTGACGGTGCCGTCTCCAGAGCAAGACAGGAGTCTCTGATGAACACTACTGTAGACCAGACCCCACACCGAGTCAGTATGACCACACAGCGCCCCCCGCAGGACAGACGGCTCTATGACAGAGAGAGAGAGAGTGTATTTGGAAAGTATTCAGACCCCTTGACGTTTTCCACATTTTGTCACGCTACAGCCTTATTCGAAAATGGATGAAAAAAAAATGTCCTCATCAATTTACACACAATACCCCATAATGGCAAAGCGAAAACAGGTTTTTAGACATTTTTGCAAATGTATTAAAAATATAAAACAGAAATATTCAGACCCTTTGCTATGAGACTCGAAATTGAACTCAGGTGCATCCTGTTTCCATTGATCATCCTTGAGATGTTTCAACAACTTGATTGGAGTCCACCTGTGGTAAATTCAATTGATTGGACATGATTTGGAAAGGCACACACCACAACTGTGGGACCTTATATAGACAGGTGTGTGCCTTTCCAAATCATGTCCAATCAATCGAATTTACCACAGGTGGACTCCAAGTTGTTGAAACATCTCAAGAATGATCAATGGAAACAGGATGCACCTGAGTTCAATTTCGAGTCTCATAGCAAAGGGTCAGAGCATGTCAGAGCAAAAACCAAGCCATAAGGTCGAAGGAATTGTCCATAGAGCTCCGAGACAGGATTGTGTCGAGGCACAGATCTGGGGAAGGGTACCAAAACATTTCTGCAGCATTGAAGGTCCCCAAGAACACAGTGGCCTCCATCATTCTTAAATGGAAGAAGTTTGGAACCACCAAGACTCTTCCTAAAGCTGGCTGCCCGGCCAAACTGAGCAATCAGGGGAGAAGGGCCTTGGTCAGGGAGGTGACCAAGAACCCGATGGTCACTCTGACAGAGCTCTAGAGTTCCTCTGTGGAGATGGGAGAACCTTCCAGAAGGACAACCATCTTTGCAGCACTCCACCAATCAGGCCTTTATGGTAGAGTGGCCAGACAGAAGCCACTCCTCAGTAAAAGGCACATGACAGCCCACTTGGAGTTTGCTAAAAGGCACCTAAAGACTCTCAGACCATGAGAAACAAGATTCTCTGGTCTGATGAAACCAAGATTGAACTCTTTGGCCTGAATGCCAAGCGTCACGTCTGGAGGAAACCTTGCACCATCCCTACGGTGAAGCATGGTGGTGGCAACATCATGCTGTGGGGATGTTTTTCAGCAGCAGGGACTGGGAGACTAGTCAGGATCGAGGTAAAGATGAACGGAGCAAAGTACAGAGAGATCCTTGATGAAAACCTGCTCCAGAGCACTCAGGACCTCAGATTGGGGCGAAGGTTCACCTTCCAACAGGACAACGACCCTAAGCACACAGCCAAGACAACGCAGGAGTGGCTTCAAGACAAGGCTCTGAATGTCCTTGAGTGGCCTAGCCAGAGCCCGGACTTGAACCCGATCGAACACCTCTGGAGAGAACTGAAAATAGCTGTGCAGCGACGCTCCACATCCAACCTGACAGAGCTTGAGAGGATCTGCAGAGCAGAATGGGAGAAACTCCCCAAATACAGGTGTGCCAAGCTTGTAGCATCATACCCAAGAAGACTCGAGGCTGTAATCACTGCCAAAGGTGCTTCAACAAAATACTGAGTAGAAGGACTGAATACTTATGTAAATGTGATATTTCAGTTGTTTATTTTTAATACATTTGCAAAAATGTCATTATGGGGTATTGTGTGTAGATTGATGAGGGGAAAAAAACTATTTAATCCATTTCAGAATAAGGCTGTAATGTAACAAAATGTGGGAAAATGAAAGGGGTCTGAATACTTTCCAAATGCACTGTATATGTAGACAAACGGAGGAAGAAACAGAGGCAGAGAAACAGACAGAAAGCGAGAGAGCCGAGACAGAGAGAGCCGAGACAGCCGAGACAGAGAGAGCCGAGACAGAGAGCCGAGACAGAGAGCCGAGACAGAGAGAGCCGAGACAGAGAGAGCCGAGACAGCCGAGACAGAGAGAGCCGAGACAGAGAGAGCCGAGAGAGCCGAGACAGAGAGAGCCGAGACAGAGAGAGCCGAGACCCGAGACAGAGAGAGCCGAGACAGAGAGAGCCGAGACAGAGAGAGCCGAGACAGAGAGAGAGAGTGCCGAGAGAGAGAGTGCCGAGAGAGAGAGTGCCGAGACAGAGAGAGAGAGAGCCGAGACAGAGAGAGCCGAGACAGAGAGAGAGAGAGAGAGCCGAGACAGAGAGAGAGAGAGAGAGCCGAGACAGAGAGAGAGAGAGCCGAGACAGAGAGAGAGAGAGCCGAGACAGCCAAGACAGAGAGAGCCGAGACAGAGAGAGAGAGAGAGAGAGAGCCGAGACAGAGAGAGAGAGAGAGAGAGCCGAGACCGAGAGAGAGAGAGAGCCGAGACAGAGAGAGAGAGAGCCGAGACAGAGAGAGAGAGAGCCGAGACAGAGAGAGAGAGAGCCGAGACAGAGAGAGAGAGAGCCGAGACAGAGAGAGAGAGAGAGAGCCGAGACAGAGAGAGAGAGAGCCGAGACAGAGAGAGAGAGAGAGCCGAGACAGAGAGAGAGAGCCGAGACAGAGAGAGAGAGAGCCGAGAGAGAGAGCCGAGAGAGAGAGAGAGCCGAGACAGAGACAGAGAGAGAGCCGAGACAGAGAGAGAGAGAGCCGAGACAGAGAGAGCCGAGACAGAGAGAGAGAGAGAGCCGAGACAGAGAGAGAGAGAGCCGAGACAGAGAGAGAGAGAGCCGAGACAGAGAGAGAGAGAGCCGAGACAGAGAGAGCCGAGACAGAGAGAGAGAGAGCCGAGACAGAGAGAGAGAGAGCCGAGACAGAGAGAGAGAGAGAGAGCCGAGACAGAGAGAGAGAGAGAGAGCCGAGACAGAGAGAGAGAGTGCCGAGACAGAGAGAGAGAGAGCCGAGACAGAGAGAGAGAGAGCCGAGACAGCAGAGAGAGAGAGAGCCGAGACAGAGAGAGAGAGAGAGCCGAGACAGAGAGAGAGCCGAGACCGAGAGAGAGAGAGCCGAGACAGAGAGAGAGAGAGCCGAGACAGAGAGAGAGAGAGCCGAGACAGAGAGAGAGAGAGAGAGCCGAGACAGAGAGAGCCGAGACAGAGAGAGAGAGAGAGCCGAGACAGAGAGAGAGAGAGCCGAGACAGAGAGAGAGAGAGAGCCGAGAGAGAGAACCGAGAGAGAGAGAGAGCCGAGACAGAGACAGAGAGAGAGCCGAGACAGAGAGAGAGAGAGCCGAGACAGAGAGAGCCGAGACAGAGAGAGAGCCGAGACAGAGAGAGAGAGAGCCGAGACAGAGAGAGCCGAGACAGAGAGAGAGAGAGCCGAGACAGAGAGAGAGAGAGCCGAGACAGAGAGAGAGAGAGCCGAGACAGAGAGAGAGAGCCGAGACAGAGAGAGAGAGAGCCGAGACAGAGAGAGAGAGCCGAGACAGAGAGAGAGAGAGCCGAGACAGAGAGAGAGAGAGCCGAGACAGAGAGAGAGAGAGCCGAGACAGAGAGAGCCGAGACAGAGAGAGAGAGAGAGAGAGCCGAGACAGAGAGAGAGAGAGAGAGAGCCGAGACAGAGAGAGAGAGAGAGAGAGCCAAGACAGAGAGAGAGAGAGAGAGCCGAGACAGAGAGAGAGAGAGAGAGCCGAGACAGAGAGAGAGAGAGCCGAGAGAGAGAGCCGAGACAGCCGAGACAGAGAGAGCCGAGACAGAGAGAGAGAGAGAGAGAGCCGAGACAGAGAGAGAGAGAGCCGAGACCGAGAGAGAGAGAGCCGAGACAGAGAGAGAGAGAGCCGAGACAGAGAGAGAGAGAGCCGAGACAGAGAGAGAGAGAGCCGAGACAGAGAGAGAGAGAGCCGAGAGAGAGAGCCGAGAGAGAGAGAGAGCCGAGACAGAGACAGAGAGAGAGCCGAGAAAGAGAGAGAGAGAGCCGAGACAGAGAGAGAGAGAGCCGAGACAGAGAGAGAGAGAGCCGAGACAGAGAGAGCCGAGACAGAGAGAGAGATAGCCGAGACAGAGAGAGAGAGAGAGATAGCCGAGACAGAGAGAGAGAGAGAGAGAGCCGAGACAGAGAGAGCCGAGACAGAGAGAGAGAGAGCCGAGACAGAGAGAGAGAGAGCCGAGACAGAGAGAGAGAGAGCCGAGACAGAGAGAGAGAGAGCCGAGACAGAGAGAGAGAGAGCCGAGACAGAGAGAGAGAGAGCCGAGACAGAGAGAGAGAGAGCCGAGACAGAGAGAGAGAGAGCCGAGACAGAGAGAGAGAGAGCCGAGACAGAGAGAGAGAGAGCCGAGACAGAGAGAGAGAGAGCCGAGACAGAGAGAGAGAGAGAGCCGAGACAGAGAGAGAGAGAGAGCCGAGACAGAGAGAGAGAGAGCCGAGACAGAGAGAGCCGAGACAGAGAGAGCCGAGACAGAGAGAGAGAGAGCCGAGACAGAGAGAGAGAGAGCCGAGACAGAGAGAGAGAGAGCCGAGACAGAGAGAGAGAGAGCCGAGACAGAGAGAGAGAGAGCCGAGACAGAGAGAGCCGAGACAGAGAGAGAGAGAGCCGAGACAGAGAGAGAGAGAGCCGAGACAGAGAGAGAGAGAGCCGAGACAGAGAGAGAGAGAGCCGAGACAGAGAGAGAGAGAGCCGAGACAGAGAGAGAGAGCCGAGACAGAGAGAGAGAGAGCCGAGACAGAGAGAGAGAGAGCCGACACAGAGAGAGCCGAGACAGAGAGAGCCGAGACAGAGAGAGCCGAGACAGAGAGAGCCAAGACAGAGAGAGAGCCGAGACAGAGAGAGAGCCGAGACAGAGAGAGAGCCGAGACAGAGAGAGAGCCGAAACAGAGAGAGAGCCGAGAGAGAGCCGAGACAGAGAGAGAGCCGAGACAGAGAGAGATACAGGCAGCCAGCCAAACCTCTGTTCTTACCGTATGAATCGTATGGGTCTACGTTAGGGTTAGGGATGTTCCAGCTCTGAATGGTCCCGTCCACCCCTCCACTGAAACATTGCTCTCCTGTACTGCTCATCACTACACACAGCACTGCACCCTGGTGGGCCCTGAACGTGTAGATGGGTTCCACGTCAAGAGAGGCACTCCTGGAGATAAAGACAGAGAGAGAAATAGTGAGTTAGACAGTTTATAGACAATCTGGACTGTATAAAGGCAACATTTCCTCTCACCAGGTTTGGAGTCAATTCCTCTCACCAGGTTTGGAGTCAATTCCTCTCACCAGGTTTGGAGTCAACTCCTCTCACCAGGTTTGGAGTCAATTCCATTTTCATTTATTAAATTCAGGAAGTAAACTGAAATTCAAATTCTCCCCAATGAGGAATGGACTCCAAACCTGGTGAGATGAATTGACTCCAAACCTGGTGAGATGAATTGACTCCAAACCTGGTGAGATGAATTGACTCCAAACCTGGTGAGAGGAATTGACTCCAAACCTGGTGAGAGCAACGTCTCTAGTCTAAGTCTCTGCTTTAGTGAAGTAGACACTGAGTTGTCGTCTTCCCTGTTGTCTTCTGCTGGTTAGGGTTAATATTATGGTGCTATTAGACAGAGAGGGTCAGTCTTCTTGGTGGGGGCAGTCTTCTGCAGGTTAGGGTTAATATTATAGTGTTATTAGACAGAGGGTCAGTCTTACTTCTTGGTGGGGGCAGTCTTCTGCAGGTTCCACATCTTCAGCGTATGGTCCTCTGAGGCGGTGACTAGAACCGGTTCCACGGGGTGGAACGCCAGACCTCGGATCCCGTCGAAGTGGCTCCGCAGGGTGAACTTAGGGTTCCACGTCCTCCTCAGGGCATCCTGGTTGCTGGAGATCTGAGTAGGGTAAACGCCATGGATTATGGGTAGATAAAGTCTGTATGTGAACAGCTCTTGTTAATGCATTTAGTGCTTGTTGTAGTTGAGGAAGGTATTGAGTGGACAGACATCAGTAATGTATAGTAATGTACAGTTGAAGTCGGAAGTTTACATACACCTTAGCCAAATACATTTAAACTCAGTTTTTCACAATTCCTGACATTTAATCCTAGTAAAAATTCCCTGTCTTAGGTCAGTTAGGATCCACTTTATGTTAAGAATGTGAAATGTCAGAATAATAGTAGAGAGAATGATTTATTTCAGCTTTTATTTCTTTCAGCACATTCCCAGTGAGTCAAAAGTTTACATACACTCAATTAGTATTTGGTAGCATTGTCTTTAAATTGTTTAACTTGGGTCAAACGTTTCGGGTAGCCTTCCACAAGCCTACCACAATAAGTTGGGTGAATTTTGGCCCATTCCTCCTGACAGAACTGGTTGAACTGAGTCAGGTTTGTAAGACTCCTTGCTCGCACACACTTTTTCAGTTCTGCCCACATATTTTCTATAGGATTGAGGTCAGGGCTTTGTGATGGCCACTCCAATACCTTGACTTTGTTGTCCTTAAGCCATTTTGCCACAACTTTGGAAGTATGCTTGGGGGTCATTGTCCATTTGGAAGACCCATTTGCGACCAAGCTTTAACTTCCTGACTGATGTCTTGAGATGTTGCTTCAATATATCCACATAATTTTCCTTCCTCATGATGCCATCTATTTTGTGAAGTGCACCAGTCCCTCCTGCAGCAAAGCACCCCCACAGCATGATGCTGCCACCCCCATGCTTCACGGTTGGGATGGTGTTCTTCGGCTTGTAAGCCCCCCCCACCCCACACACTTTTCCTCCAAACATAACGATGGTCATTATGGCCAAACCGTTCTATTTTTGTTTCATCAGACCAGAGGACATTTCTCCAAAAAGTACGATCTTTGTCCCCATGTGCAGTTGCAAACTGTAGTTTTGGAGCAGTGGCTTCTTCCTTGCTGAGCGGCCTTTCAGGTTATGTCAATATAGGAATTGTTTTACTGTGGATATAGATACTTTTGTACCCGTTTCCTTCAATTGATTTGCACCAAAGTACGTTCCTCTCTAGGAGACAGAACGCGTCTCCTTCCTGAGCGGTATGACGGCTGCGTGGTCCCATGGTGTTTATACTTGTGTACTATTGTTTGTACAGATGAACATGGTACCTTCAGGCATTTGGAAATTGCTCCCAATGATGAACCACACTTGTGGAGGTCTACAATTGATTTTCTGAGGTCTTGGCTGATTTATTTTGATTTTCCCATGATGTCAAGCAAAGAGGCACTGAGTTTGAAGGTAGGCTTTGAAATACATCCACAGGTACACCTCCAATTGACTCAAATTATGTTAATTAGCCTATCAGAAGCTTCTAAAGCCATGACATCATTTTCTGGAATTGTCCAAGCTGTTTAAAGGCACAGTCAACTTAGTGTATGTAAACTTCTGACCCACTGGAATTGTGATACAGTGAATTATAAGTGAAATAATCTGTCTGTAAACAATTGTTGGAAAAATTACTTGTGTCATGCACAAAGTAGATGTCCTAACCGACTTGCCAAAACTATAGTTTTGAAAAACTAGTGTTTGAAAAACTAGTTTTAATGACTCCAACCTAAGTGTACGTTAACTTCCGACTTCAACTGTACATAGGCGTACAGAGGCCCATTATCAGCAGCCATCAGTCCTGTGTTTCAATGGCACGTTGTGTTTGCTAATCCAAGTTTAAAACAGGCCTTCTTGAGACTAGTTTAGTATCTGGAGCATCAGCAATTGTGGGTTCGATTACAGGCTCAAAATGGCCAGAAACAAAGAACTCGTCAGTCTATTCTTGTTCTGAGAAATGAAGGCTATTCCATGTGAGAAATTGCCAAGAAACTGAAGATCTCGTACAACGCTGTGTACTACTCCCTTCACAGAACAGCGCAAACTGGCTCTAACCAGAATAGAAAGAGGAGTGGGAGGCCCCGGTGCACAACTGAGCAAGAGGACAAATACATTAGATTGTCTAGTTTGAGAAACAGACGCCTCACAGGTCCTCAACTGGCAGCTTCATTAAATAGTGAAGAGGCGACTCCGGGATGCTGACCTTCTAGGCAGAGTTGCAAAGAAAAAGCCATATCTCGGACTGGCCAATAAAAAGAAAAGATTAAGATGGGCAAAAGAACACAGACACTGGACAGAGGAAGATTGGAAAAAAGTGTTATGGACAGACGAATCGAAGTTTGAGGTGTTCGGATCACAAAGAAGAACATTTGTGAGACGCAGACCAAATGAAAAGATGCTGGAGGAGTGCTTGATGCCATCTGTCAAGCATGGTGGAGGCAATGTGATGGTATGAGGGTGCTTTGGTGGTGGTAAAGTGGGAGATTTGTACAGGGTAAAAGGGATCTTGAAGAAGGAAGGCTATCACTCCATTTTGCAACGCCATGCCATACACTGTGGACGGCACTTGATTGGAGCCAATTTCTTCCTACAACAGGACAATGACCCAAAGCACAGCTCCAAACTATGCAATAACTATTTAGGGAAGAAGCAGTCAGCTGGTATTCTGTCTATAATTGAGTGGCCAGCACAGTCACCGGATCTCAACCCTATTGAGCTGTTGTGGGAGCAGCTTGACCGTATGGTACGTAAGAAGTGCCCATCAAGCCAATCCAACTTGTGGAAAGGTGCTTCAGGAAGCATGGGGTGAAATCTCTTCAGAGTACCTCAACAAATTGACAACTAGAATGCCAAAGGTCTGCAAGGCTGTAATTGCTGCAAATGGAGGATTCTTTGACGAAAGCAAAGTTTGAAGGACACAATTATTATTTGTATTAAAAATCATTATTTCTAACCTTGTCAATGACTACATCTCCTATTCATTTTGCTATATTTCCTATTCAAACTCATTTCATGTATGTTTTCATGGAAAACAAGGACATTTCTAACGTGACCCAAAACTTTTGAACGGTAATGTATATATTCAGACATCAGTGATGTATATATTCAGACATCAGTAATGTATATATTCAGACATCAGTAATGTATATATTCAGACATCATTAATGTATATATTCAGACATCAGTAGTGTACAGTAATGTATATATTCAGACATCCGTAATGTATATATTCAGACATCAGTAATGTATATATTCAGAAATCAGTAATGTACAGTAATGTATATATTCAGACATCAGTAATGTATATATTCAGAAATCAGTAATGTATATATTCAGAAATCAGTAATGTATAGTAATGTATATATTCGGACATCAGTAATGTATATATTCAGAAATCAGTAATGTACAGTAATATATATATTCAGACATCAGTAATGTATATATTCAGAAATCAGCAATGTATATATTCAGAAATCAGTAATGTATAGTAATGTATATATTCGGACATCAGTAATGTATATATTCAGACATCAGTAATGTATATATTCAGAAATCAGTAATGTATATATTCAGAAATCAGTAATGTATAGTAATGTATATATTCGGACATCAGTAATGTATATATTCAGACATCCGTAATGTATATATTCAGACATCAGTGATGTATATATTCAGACATCAGTAATGTATATATTCAGACATCAGTAATGTATATATTCAGACATCAGTAGTGTATATATTCAGACATCAGTAATGTATATATTCAGACATCAGTAATGTATATATTCAGAAATCAGCAATGTATATATTCAGAAATCAGTAATGTACAGTAATGTATATATTCAGAAATCAGTAATGTACAGGAATGTATATATTCAGACATCAGTAATGTATATATTCAGACATCCGTAATGTATATATTCAGACATCAGTAATGTATATATTCAGAAATCAGTAATGTACAGTAATGTATATATTCAGACATCAGTAATGTATATATTCAGACATCAGTAATGTATATATTCAGAAATCAGTAATGTATAGTGATGTATATATTCGGACATCAGTAATGTATATATTCAGACATCAGTAATGTATATATTCAGAAATCAGTAATGTATATATTCAGAAATCAGTAATGTATAGTAATGTATATATTCGGACATCAGTAATGTATATATTCAGACATACGTAATGTATATATTCAGACATCAGTGATGTATATATTCAGACATCAGTAATGTATATATTCAGACATCAGTAATGTATATATTCAGACATCAGTAATGTATATATTCAGAAATCAATAATGTATATATTCAGAAATCAGTAATGTATATATTCAGACATCAGTAATGTACAGTAATGTATATATTCAGAAATCAGTAATGTATAGTAATGTATATATTCAGACATCAGTAATGTATATATTCAGACATCAGTAATGTATATATTCAGACATCAGTAATGTATATATTCAGAAATCAGTAATGTATATATTCAGAAATCAGAAATGTATAGTAATGTATATATTCGGACATCAGTAATGTATATATTCAGACATCAGTAATGTATAGTAATGTATATATTCAGAAATCAGTAATGTACAGTATAGTACAGTATTTATTCAGACATCATAGAGTCAGTATGAATGTGTTTGGAGTGTTAGTGTGAGTGTGCATAGAGTCAGTGCAAAACTAAAACATTAAATAGAACGGTCAAGTCAGATAGTCTGTGTAGCCATTTAGTTAGCTATTTAGCTGTTTTATGGTTTGGGGATTGAAGCTGTTCAGGAGCCTGTTGGTGTCAGACTTGCAGCTCCGGTACAGCTTGCCGTGCGGAAGCAGAGATTGCTTGGTTGGCTGGAGTCCGGGCCTTCCTTTCACACCGCCTGGTATACAGGTCCTGGATGGCAGGGGGCGCGGCCCCAGTGATGTACTGGGCCGTACTCACCACCCTCTGTAGCGCCATGCAATCAAGGGCAGTTGCTGTACCAAACAGTGATGCAGCCAATCAAGATGCGCTCAATGGTGCAGCTTTCAACCTCCCGAATGGGGAAGAGGTGCTGTAGTGCCTTTTTCACGACTGTTTGAGTGTGTGGACCATTTTAAGTCCTTAGTGATTTGGACACCGAGGAACTTGAAGCTCTCGACCCGTTCCACTGCAGCCGTGTCAATGTGAACGGGGGCGTGCTCGCCCCTCCGTTTCCTGTAGTCCACGATCAGCTCCTTTGTCTTGCTCACGTTGAGGGAGAGGTTGTTTTCTTGGCTCCACACTGCCAGGTCTCTGACCTCCTCCCTATAGGCTGTCTCATTGTTGTCAGTGATCAGGCCTACCACTGTTGTGTCGTCAAACTTAATGATGGTGTTGGAGTCGTGCTTGGCCATGCAGTCATGGGTGAACAGGGAGTACAGGAGGGGACTGAGCACGCACCCCTGAGGGGTCCCAGTGTTGAGGATCAGCATGGCGGATGTGTTGTTGCCTACCCTCACGACCTGGGGGTGGCCCGTCAGGAAGTCCAGGATCCAGTTACAGAGGGAGGTGTTCAGTTCCAGGGTCCTTAGCTTAGTGATAAGTTTTGAGGTAATGAGTTCCACAGCATGATGCTGCCACCACCATGCTTCACCGTAGGGATGGTGCCAGGTTTCCTCCAGACGTGACACTTGGCATTCAGACCAAAGAGTTCAATCTTGGTTTCATCAGACCAGAGAATCTTGTTTCTCATGGTCTGAGAGTCCTTTAGGTGCCTTTTGGCAAACTCCAAGTGGGCTGTCATGTGCCTTTTACTGAGGAGTGGCATCTGTCTGGCCACTCTACAATAAAGGCCTGATTGGTGGAGTGCTGCAGAGATGGTTGTCCTTCTGGAAGGTTCTCCCATCTCCACAGAGGAACTCTGGAGCTCTGTCAGAGAAACCATCGGGTTTCTTGGGTCTACTCCAGGGGTCTGAATACTTCCCCAATGCACTGTATTATCTCCAATGTATCGTCCATGTAAAAAATATCCGACAATCCCTTTTTAATTCTATGCGCTAAGCATTTTGCTACGATTTTGGCATCACAACACTGAGGTGTAAGGGGTCTCAATTTTTTTAGGAAGACTGGATCTTTATTTTTACCACCTGGGTCCTGTTATAGTAAAAAATCGGACCTTCTTGCTGAGTATCTGATAGTCTACCATTTCTATAGGAGTGGTTAAAACATGTTAATAACGGACCTTTTGAGTACATCGAAAAATATTTGATATACCTCAACTGGTATGCCATCCAGCCCTGGAGTTTTCCTGTACTTGAAGGCTTTAATTGCATCTACAAGTATTTGATACACTGCTGATTTTGCAGGTTTTCCTACTTACAAAGCATGTAGAGGTCTGTAATTTTTATCATAGGTACACTTCAACTGTGAGAGACGGAATCACATTGTATGATTTTTAAGTAATTAATTTGCATTTATTCAAAATCGGCAGTTTATCAAATACTTGTTTTCCCCACTGTAGAAGAAGTCCTCTGTAATTAGGCCATCACATGAGTCTTTCTGTATGGCTGTTAATTTCACGCTATTAATAGAAAAATAATCCTTACAATTAACTTTGGTTAGTGGAGATGGTGGAGACTGAAATGAAAACGTATGCTTAAAGTACTTTGCTTCCTCTTTCAAAATATCGTTTGGTGAATTCATGGGTGACCGTCATTTGTAACAAGTTTCTTTAAATAATTTTTGGTAGCATTTCTATGTTGAAGATGTAAAAAATAATTTGGTGCATTTTCCTCCATATTCATATTGCAGTTTGTTTTATTTTTTATAATATATTACACTTGATTTTTCTTGAATAATTTCTTCAATTTCTTTTAGTTTTTCCTCTAACTTATTCTGTGCCTCTATGTTACAGTTTTTATTTCTATCTATCTGTACTGTTAGTCCCTCTATTTCCTTTGTTAATATGGACTCTTTGGACCTAAATCGTTTTTGTTTTAAACATGAGTATTGAATTGCATGGCCTCTGAAGGCACATTTAAACGGGTCCATTACAATAAGGGGATCTGCTGTAACTAGGTTATGTCGGAAAAAGTCAGTTATAAATTATTCTGTCCTGGTTAAAAACACGTTTCCAATATCCTCGCCCTCGTGGAAAATCTGAGAGAGTAATGTGTATACCAATTACTTGATGGTCCGACCGTCTGTCCACTATCAAACTTTTGGCGCCAGCGAGAATGACATAAGTATTGAAGACGACTAGCTTGATATTTAATCCTCCACATATCAACTAGTTCCAATATATGCATAATATTCATAATTTCTTTAAGTGCATGAGGGTGATAGTTTGTAATGTGACTTCCTTTACGGTCCATTGAGGGACTTAAAACCGTACTATAATCTCCCACCATAACAATTGAGTCATGCTGCAGGGAGGTAGTTAGTGTGGCAGGTAGCTTTAGAGTTCTTTGGGAACAGGAATAAGAGTGGATGTGTGCTGATTGTATTTAGTCCTCAAGGGAGGTACTACTCACGTCGTATCCCAAGCTATCAGCCTCGTTGGATACCGTAAGACCAGCCAGCTCCCCCAGTCCCAGATCAGCCGCCATGTTCTCATCAGGACCCATTATGAAGGACTTTCCTGAGGAGGGAGGGAACGTCAACGCCTCCACTGGAAGAGGTAAAAACAGAGCCAGTCACTACCTGCAGGGAAGCCATTACACTGACAATGTTATGGACTTAACAGAGGGCAAATACATGTTACGAACTTCAAAAAAAAAAAAACTTCCAAAAGCTTCCTGTTTTTTTTCTTCAGAAATCCCAACTAGAGGATTCCCTGAATCAGAGAAGGATAAGCGGGAAGGGGATCCTTCCACTGAAACAAAAGGGAACTATCCCTGGGTCTGGTAGAGACAGGGGACATAGAGACAGGGAGGGAACTAGCCCTGGGTCTGGTAGAGACAGGGGACAGAGAGACAGGGAGGGAACTAGCCCTGGGTCTGGCAGAGACAGGGGACAGAGACACAGGGGACAGAGACACAGGGAGGGAACTAGCCCTGGGTCTGGTAGAGACAGGGGACAGAGAGACAGGGGACAGAGACACAGGGAGGGAACTAGCCCTGGGTCTGGTAGAGACAGGGGACAGAGAGACAGGAGACAGAGAACTAGCCCTGGGTCTGGTAGAGACAGGGGACAGAGACACAGGGAGGGAACTAGCCCTGGGTCTGGCAGAGACAGGGGACAGAGAGACAGGGAGGGAACTAGCCCTGGGTCTGGTAGAGACAGGGGACAGAGAGACAGGGAGGGAACTAGCCCTGGGTCTGGTAGAGACAGGGGACAGAGAGACAGGGAGGGAACTAGCCCCGTGTCTGGCAGAGACAGGGGACAGAGAGACAGGGGACAGAGAGACAGGGAACTAGCCCTGGGTCTGGCAGAGACAGGGGACAGAGAGACAGGGAGGGAACTAGCCCTGGGTCTGGCAGAGACAGGGGACAGAGAGACAGGGAGGGAACTAGCCCTGGGTCTGGTAGAGACAGGGGACAGAGAGACAGGGAGGGAACTAGCCCCGGGTCTGGTAGAGACAGGGGACAGAGAGACAGGGGACAGAGAGACAGGGAACTAGCCCTGGGTCTGGTAGAGACAGGGGACAGAGAGACAGGGAGGGAACTAGCCCCGGGTCTGGTAGAGACAGGGGACAGAGAGACAGGGAGGGAACTAGCCCTGGGTCTGGCAGAGACAGGGGACAGAGAGACAGGGAGGGAACTAGCCCTGGGTCTGGCAGAGACAGGGGACAGAGAGACAGGGAGGGAACTAGCCCTGGGTCTGGCAGAGACAGGGGACAGAGAGACAGGGGACAGAGAGACAGGGGACAGAGAGACAGGGGACAGAGAGACAGGGGACAGAGAGACAGGGGACAGAGAGACAGGGAGGGAACTAGCCCTGGGTCTGGTAGAGACAGGGGACAGAGAGACAGGGAGGGAACTAGCCCTGGGTCTGGCAGAGACAGGGGACAGAGAGACAGGGGACAGAGAGACAGGAAGGGAACTAGCCCTGGGTCTGGTAGAGACAGGGGACAGAGAGACAGGGAGGGAACTAGCCCTGGGTCTGGCAGAGACAGGGGACAGAGAGACAGGGAGGGAACTAGCCCTGGGTCTGGCAGAGACAGGGGACAGAGAGACAGGGGACAGAGAGACAGGGGACAGAGAGACAGGGGACAGAGAGACAGGGGACAGAGAGACAGGGGACAGAGAGACAGGGAGGGAACTAGCCCTGGGTCTGGTAGAGACAGGGGACAGAGAGACAGGGAGGGAACTAGCCCTGGGTCTGGCAGAGACAGGGGACAGAGAGACAGGGGACAGACAGACAGGGAGGGAACTAGCCCTGGGTCTGGTAGAGACAGGGGACAGAGAGACAGGGAGGGAACTAGCCCTGGGTCTGGTAGAGACAGGGGACAGAGAGACAGGGAGGGAACTAGCCCTGGGTCTGGTAGAGACAGGGGACAGAGAGACAGGGGACAGAGAGACAGGGGACAGAGAGACATGGAGGAAACTAGCCCTGGGTCTGGTAGAGACAGGGGACAGAGAGACAGGGAGGGAACTATCCCTGGGTCTGGCAGAGACAGGGGACAGAGAGACAGGGAGGGAACTAGCCCTGGGTCTGGTAGAGACAGGGGACAGAGAGACAGGGAGGGAACTAGCCCTGGGTCTGGTAGAGACAGGGGACAGAGAGACAGGGAGGGAACTAGCCCTGGGTCTGGTAGAGACAGGGGACAGAGAGACAGGGGACAGAGAGACAGGGGACAGAGAGACAGGGAGGGAACTAGCCCTGGGTCTGGTAGAGACAGGGGACAGAGAGACAGGGAGGGAACTAGCCCTGGGTCTGGCAGAGACAGGGGACAGAGAGACAGGGAGGGAACTAGCCCTGGGTCTGGTAGAGACAGGGGACAGAGAGACAGGGGACAGAGAGACAGGGAGGGAACTAGCCCCGGGTCTGGTAGAGACAGGGGACAGAGAGACAGGGAGGGAACTAGCCCTGGGTCTGGCAGAGACAGGGGACAGAGAGACAGGGAGGGAACTAGCCCTGGGTCTGGTAGAGACAGGGGACAGAGAGACAGGGGACAGAGAGACAGGGAGGGAACTAGCCCCGGGTCTGGTAGAGACAGGGGACAGAGAGACAGGGAGGGAACTAGCCCTGGGTCTGGCAGAGACAGGGGACAGAGAGACAGGGGACAGAGAGACAGGGGACAGAGAGACAGGGAGGGAACTAGCCCTGGGTCTGGTAGAGACAGGGGACAGAGAGACAGGGAGGGAACTAGCCCTGGGTCTGGTAGAGACAGGGGACAGAGAGACAGGGGACAGAGAGACAGGGGACAGAGAGACATGGAGGAAACTAGCCCCGGGTCTGGCAGAGACAGGGGACAGAGAGACAGGGAGGGAACTAGCCCTGGGTCTGGTAGAGACAGGGGACAGAGAGACAGGGAGGGAACTAGCCCTGGGTCTGGTAGAGACAGGGGACAGAGAGACAGGGGACAGAGAGACAGGGGACAGAGAGACATGGAGGAAACTAGCCCCGGGTCTGGCAGAGACAGGGGACAGAGAGACAGGGAGGGAACTAGCCCTGGGTCTGGTAGAGACAGGGGACAGAGAGACAGGGAGGGAACTAGCCCCGGGTCTGGCAGAGACAGGGGACAGAGAGACAGGGGACAGAGAGACAGGGAGGGAACTAGCCCTGGGTCTGGTAGAGACAGGGGACAGAGAGACAGAGAGGGAACTAGCCCTGGGTCTGGCAGAGACAGGGGACAGAGAGACAGGGGGGGAACTAGCCCAGGGTCTGGTAGAGACAGGGGACAGAGAGACAGGGGACAGAGAGACAGGGAGGGAACTAGCCCCGGGTCTGGTAGAGACAGGGGACAGAGAGACAGGGAGGGAACTAGCCCCGGGTCTGGCAGAGACCAGGGACAGAGAGACAGGGAGGGAACTAGCCCCGGGTCTGGTAGAGACAGGGGACAGAGAGACAGGGAGGGAACTAGCCCCGGGTCTGGCAGAGACCGGGGACAGAGAGATAGGGGACAGAGAGACAGGGAGGGAACTAGCCCTGGGTCTGGCAGAGACAGGGGACAGAGAGACAGGGAGGGAACTAGCCCTGGGTCTGGCAGAGACAGGGGACAGAGAGACAGGGAGGGAACTAGCCCCGGGTCTGGTAGAGACCGGGGACAGAGAGAGACCGGGGACAGCGAGAGACCGGGGACAGCGAGAGACCTGGGACAGCGAGAGACCGGGGACAGCGAGAGACCGGGGACAGCGAGAGACCGGGGACAGCGAGAGACCTGGGACAGCGAGAGACCGGGGACAGCGAGAGACCGGGGACAGAGAGACAGGGGACAGCGAGACAGAGTTCTGTACCTTCGTCCGTGCGGTTGTCCTGGTGATGCTCGTTGAGCCTGGGGGCATTGGAGCGGGCCTGGGGGGAAGAGGAGGGCTCTCTGGGACTCATGTCCTCCTGGTCCCTCAGGTTGGCCAGCATGTCCTGGAGCTTAGACCTGTTAGGTCCTGGGGAGAGCAAACAGGTAGGGGGACAATGTTAGAACAGAGACAATCACAAAGAATATAATACTACTGTATATGAGGATACTGCAGGAAGGAGAGAGAGCAGAGCACTATTGGGAAAATAATCAACTAACATTATTACAGTACAGGGGACAAACTAAGGCTGAGAGCAGTTGAGTGTCTATACTTGTTCAAACTGAAAGGAGAGATGTAGAGGTTGTGGGGCATCCTGACAAACAAACACCCCCACACAAACCCACATCAAGGATGAAGACAACACAAATAGAATTCCATGACAAGAAAAAGAGAGCAAGAAAAAAGGTTGTGACAGCAGTAGAAGCAGGTTGTGACAGCAGCAGAAGCTGGTTGTGACAGCAGCAGAAGCAGGTTGTGACAGCAGCAGAAGCAGGTTGTGACAGCAGCAGAAGCAGGTTGTGACAGCAGCAGAGCAGGTTGTGACAGCAGTAGAAGCAGGTTGTGACAGCAGCAGAGCAGGTTGTGACAGCAGGTTGTGACAGCAGTAGAAGCAGGTTGTGACAGCAGTAGAAGCAGGTTGTGGCAGCAGTAGAAGCAGGTTGTGACAGCAGCAGAAGCAGGTTGTGACAGCAGCAGAAGCAGGTTGTGACAGCAGGTTGTGACAGCAGTAGAAGCAGGTTGTGACAGCAGTAGAAGCAGGTTGTGGCAGAAGCAGGTTGTGACAGCAGTAGAAGCAGGTTGTGACAGCAGGTTGTGACAGCAGGTTGTGACAGCAGCAGAAGCAGGTTGTGGCAGCAGTAGAAGCAGGTTGTGACAGCAGGTTGTGACAGCAGGTTGTGACAGCAGCAGAAGCAGGTTGTGGCAGCAGTAGAAGCAGGTTGTGACAGCAGCAGAAGCAGGTTGTGACAGCAGCAGAAGCAGGTTGTGACAGCAGGTTGTGACAGCAGTAGAAGCAGGTTGTGACAGCAGTAGAAGCAGGTTGTGACAGCAGTAGAAGCAGGTTGTGACAGCAGCAGAAGCAGGTTGTGACAGCAGCAGAAGCAGGTTGTGACAGCAGCAGAGCAGGTTGTGACAGCAGGTTGTGACAGCAGTAGAAGCAGGTTGTGACAGCAGCAGAAGCAGGTTGTGACAGCAGCAGAAGCAGGTTGTGACAGCAGTAGATCAGGTTGTGACAGCAGCAGAAGCAGGTTGTGACAGCAGTAGAAGCAGGTTGTGACAGCAGCAGAGCAGGTTGTGACAGCAGGTTGTGACAGCAGCAGAAGCAGGTTGTGACAGCAGGTTGTGACAGCAGTAGAAGCAGGTTGTGACAGCAGCAGAAGCAGGTTGTGGCAGAAGCAGGTTGTGACAGCAGTAGAAGCAGGTTGTGACAGCAGCAGAAGCAGGTTGTGACAGCAGTAGAAGCAGGTTGTGACAGCAGTAGAAGCAGGTTGTGACAGCAGGTTGTGACAGCAGTAGAAGCAGGTTGTGACAGCAGGTTGTGACAGCAGTAGAAGCAGGTTGTGACAGCAGCAGAAGCAGGTTGTGACAGCAGCAGAAGCAGGTTGTGACAGCAGGTTGTGACAGCAGTAGAAGCAGGTTGTGACAGCAGCAGAAGCAGGTTGTGGCAGAAGCAGGTTGTGACAGCAGTAGAAGCAGGTTGTGACAGCAGCAGAAGCAGGTTGTGACAGCAGCAGAAGCAGGTTGTGACAGCAGGTTGTGACAGCAGTAGAAGCAGGTTGTGGCAGAAGCAGGTTGTGACAGCAGTAGAAGCAGGTTGTGACAGCAGCAGAAGCAGGTTGTGGCAGAAGCAGGTTGTGACAGCAGTAGAAGCAGGTTGTGACAGCAGCAGAAGCAGGTTGTGACAGCAGTAGAAGCAGGTTGTGACAGCAGTAGAAGCAGGTTGTGACAGCAGCAGAAGCAGGTTGTGACAGCAGCAGAAGCAGGTTGTGGCAGAAGCAGAAGCAGGTTGTGACAGCAGTAGAAGCAGGTTGTGACAGCAGCAGAAGCAGGTTGTGACAGCAGGTTGTGACAGCAGCAGAAGCAGGTTGTGACAGCAGGTTGTGACAGCAGTAGAAGCAGGTTGTGACAGCAGCAGAAGCAGGTTGTGACAGCAGGTTGTGACAGCAGCAGAAGCAGGTTGTGACAGCAGGTTGTGACAGCAGTAGAAGCAGGTTGTGACAGCAGCAGAAGCAGGTTGTGGCAGAAGCAGGTTGTGACAGCAGTAGAAGCAGGTTGTGACAGCAGCAGAAGCAGGTTGTGACAGCAGTAGAAGCAGGTTGTGACAGCAGTAGAAGCAGGTTGTGACAGCAGCAGAAGCAGGTTGTGACAGCAGCAGAAGCAGGTTGTGGCAGAAGCAGGTTGTGACAGCAGTAGAAGCAGGTTGTGACAGCAGCAGAAGCAGGTTGTGACAGCAGGTTGTGACAGCAGCAGAAGCAGGTTGTGACAGCAGGTTGTGACAGCAGTAGAAGCAGGTTGTGACAGCAGCAGAAGCAGGTTGTGGCAGAAGCAGGTTGTGACAGCAGTAGAAGCAGGTTGTGACAGCAGCAGAAGCAGGTTGTGACAGCAGCAGAAGCAGGTTGTGGCAGAAGCAGGTTGTGACAGCAGTAGAAGCAGGTTGTGACAGCAGCAGAAGCAGGTTGTGACAGCAGCAGAAGCAGGTTGTGACAGCAGGTTGTGACAGCAGTAGAAGCAGGTTGTGGCAGAAGCAGGTTGTGACAGCAGTAGAAGCAGGTTGTGACAGCAGCAGAAGCAGGTTGTGACAGCAGTAGAAGCAGGTTGTGACAGCAGTAGAAGCAGGTTGTGACAGCAGCAGAAGCAGGTTGTGGCAGCAGGTTGTGACAGCAGCAGAAGCAGGTTGTGACAGCAGGTTGTGACAGCAGCAGAAGCAGGTTGTGGCAGAAGCAGGTTGTGACAGCAGCAGAAGCAGGTTGTGACAGCAGCAGAAGCAGGTTGTGACAGCAGCAGAAGCAGGTTGTGGCAGAAGCAGGTTGTGACAGCAGCAGAAGCAGGTTGTGGCAGAAGCAGAAGCAGGTTGTGGCAGAAGCAGAAGCAGGTTGTGACAGCAGCAGAAGCAGGTTGTGACAGCAGGTTGTGACAGCAGCAGAAGCAGGTTGTGACAGCAGGTTGTGACAGCAGTAGAAGCAGGTTGTGACAGCAGCAGAAGCAGGTTGTGGCAGAAGCAGGTTGTGACAGCAGTAGAAGCAGGTTGTGACAGCAGCAGAAGCAGGTTGTGACAGCAGTAGAAGCAGGTTGTGACAGCAGTAGAAGCAGGTTGTGACAGCAGCAGAAGCAGGTTGTGACAGCAGCAGAAGCAGGTTGTGGCAGAAGCAGAAGCAGGTTGTGACAGCAGTAGAAGCAGGTTGTGACAGCAGCAGAAGCAGGTTGTGACAGCAGGTTGTGACAGCAGCAGAAGCAGGTTGTGACAGCAGGTTGTGACAGCAGTAGAAGCAGGTTGTGACAGCAGCAGAAGCAGGTTGTGGCAGAATCAGGTTGTGACAGCAGTAGAAGCAGGTTGTGACAGCAGCAGAAGCAGGTTGTGACAGCAGTAGAAGCAGGTTGTGACAGCAGTAGAAGCAGGTTGTGACAGCAGCAGAAGCAGGTTGTGACAGCAGCAGAAGCAGGTTGTGGCAGAAGCAGGTTGTGACAGCAGTAGAAGCAGGTTGTGACAGCAGCAGAAGCAGGTTGTGACAGCAGCAGAAGCAGGTTGTGACAGCAGGTTGTGACAGCAGCAGAAGCAGGTTGTGACAGCAGCAGAAGCAGGTTGTGGCAGAAGCAGGTTGTGACAGCAGTAGAAGCAGGTTGTGACAGCAGCAGAAGCAGGTTGTGGCAGAAGCAGGTTGTGACAGCAGTAGAAGCAGGTTGTGACAGCAGCAGAAGCAGGTTGTGACAGCAGGTTGTGACAGCAGCAGAAGCAGGTTGTGACAGCAGGTTGTGACAGCAGTAGAAGCAGGTTGTGACAGCAGCAGAAGCAGGTTGTGGCAGAAGCAGGTTGTGACAGCAGTAGAAGCAGGTTGTGACAGCAGCAGAAGCAGGTTGTGACAGCAGCAGAAGCAGGTTGTGGCAGAAGCAGGTTGTGACAGCAGTAGAAGCAGGTTGTGACAGCAGCAGAAGCAGGTTGTGACAGCAGCAGAAGCAGGTTGTGACAGCAGGTTGTGACAGCAGCAGAAGCAGGTTGTGACAGCAGGTTGTGACAGCAGTAGAAGCAGGTTGTGACAGCAGCAGAAGCAGGTTGTGACAGCAGCAGAAGCAGGTTGTGACAGCAGCAGAAGCAGGTTGTGACAGCAGCAGAAGCAGGTTGTGACAGCAGTAGAAGCAGGTTGTGAAGCCCCAAAATTGGTTGTGAAGCCCCAAAATTGCCCTCGCTAGAAGCCTGTGTTTCAGACATAAGGAAGTGGATGGCTGAAAACTTTTTACTTTTAAACTCGGACAAAACAGAGATGCTTGTTCTAGGTCCCAAGAAACAAAGAGATCTTCTGTTAAATCTGACAATTCATCTTGATGGTTGTAAAGTCGTCTCAAATAAAACTGTGAAGGACCTAGGCGTTACTCTTGACCCTGATCTCTCTTTTGACGAACATATCAAGACTGTTTCAAGGACAGCTTTTTTCCATCTACGTAACATTGCAAAAATCAGAAATTTTCTGTCCAAAAATGATGCAGAAAAATTAATCCATGCATTTGTTACTTCTAGATTAGACTACTGCAATGCTCTATTTTCCGGCTACCCGGATAAAGCACTAAATAAACTTCAGTTAGTGCTAAATACGGCTGCTAGAATCCTGACTAGAACCAAGAAATTTGATCATATTACTCCAGTGCTAGCTTCCCTACACTGGCTTCCTGTTAAGGCAAGGGCTGATTTCAAGGTTTTACTGTTAACCTATAAAGCGTTACATGGGCTTGCTCCTACCTATCTTTCCGAGTTGGTCCTGCCGTACATACCAATACGTACGCTACGGTCACAAGACGCAGGCCTCCTAATTGTCCCTAGAATTTCTAAGCAAACAGCGGGAGGCAGGGCTTTCTCCTATAGATCTCCATTTCTATGGAACAGTCTGCCTACCCATGTGAGAGACGCAGACTCGGTCTCAACCTTTAAGTCTTTACTGAAGACTTATCTCTTCAGTAGGTCATATGATTGAGTGTAGTCTGGCCCAGGAGTGTGAAGGTGAACGGAAAGGCTGGAGCAACGAACAGCCCTTGCTGTCTCTGCCGGGCCGGTTCCCCTCTCCACTGGGGTTCTCTGCCTCTAACCCTGTTGCAGGGGCTGAGTCACTGGCCTGCTGGTGCTCTTTCATGCCGTCCCTGGGAGGGGTGCGTCACTTGAGTGGGTTGAGTTACTGACGTGATCTTCCTGTCTGGGTTGGCGCCCCCCCCCCCTTGGTTTGTGCTGTGGTGGAGACCTCTGTGGGCTATACTCGGCCTTGTCTCAGGATTGTAAGTTGGTGGTTGGGGATATCCCTCTAGTGGTGCGGGGGCTGTGCTTTGGCGGAGTGGGTGGGGTTATATCCTTCCTGTTTGGCCCTGTCCGGGGGTTTCTTCGGATGGGGCCACAGTGTCTCCGGACCGCTCCTGTCTCAGCCTCCAGTATTTATGCTGCAGTAGTTTATGTGTCGGGGGGCTGGGGTTAGTTGGTTATACCTGGAGTACTTCTCCTGTCTTATCCAGTGTCCTGTGTGAATTTAAGTATGCTCTCTCTAATTCTCTCGTTCTCTCTTTCTCTCTGAGAACCTGAGCCCTAGGACCATACGTCAGGACTACCGGGCATGATGACACCCTGCTGCCCCCAGTCCGCCTGGCCTTGCTGCTATTCCAGTTTCAACTGTTCTGCCTGCGGCTACGAAACCCCTACCTGTCCCAGACCTGCTGTTTTCAACTCTAAATGATCGGCTATGAAAAGCCAACTGAGAGACCTGAGCCCTAGGACCATACGTCGGGACTACCGGCCGTGGTGACTCCTTGCTATCCCCAGTCCGCCTGGCCTTGCTGCTATTCCAGTTTAAACTGTTCTGCCTGCGGTTATGGAACCCCTACCTGTCCCAGACCTGCTGTTTTAAACTCTAATGATCGGCTATGAAAAGCCAACTGAGATTTATTCCTGATTATTATTTGACCATGCTTGTCACTTATGAACATTTTTGAACATCTTGGCATGGTTCTGTTATAATCTCCACCCGGCACAGCCAGAAGAGGACTGGCCACCCCTCATAGCCTGGTTCCTCTCTAGGTTTCTTCCTAGGTTTTGCCTTTCTAGGGAGTTTTTCCTAGCCACCGTGCTTCTACACCTGCATTACTAGCTGTTTGGGGTTTTAGGCTGGGTTTCTGTACAGCACTTCGAGATATTAGCTGATGTAAGAAGGGCTATATAAAATAAAATTGATTGATTGATTGTTGTGACAGCAGCAGAAGCAGGTTGTGACAGCAGGTTGTGACAGCAGCAGAAGCAGGTTGTGACAGCAGTAGAAGCAGGTTGTGACAGCAGTAGAAGCAGGTTGTGACAGCAGTAGAAGCAGGTTGTGACAGCAGGTTGTGACAGCAGGTTGTGACAGCAGTAGACGGTGCAAATGATCCAAAGATGAATCTGGACAAAAGCTGAACATGACATTGAGAATGTATGGCCTGCCACTGACGTCTGAGAATGTTAGTCAGCATCTCTAAAGTTGTGCATCTAATGTTCCAATGAAGGTTGAAGAGTGGATTCCAAGTGCTTGTATATGCACTTCCATCGGACACTACTGCAAGATGATCGTGTTGAGTGCAATATGATTGAGTTAGTGTTTGGTCCCTGCCAGACTAAGCGATGTAGTGGTTCTGAAGGATGACATTACTTTGACACAAATAATGATCTGTATCGAGTTAACAAGGAAACAAACACATTCAGAGTTGGACTAAGACAGATACAAACTGAGACAGACAGAAGAGTTGAAGACGGCAGGTAGGATGAAGAGACAGAAGATAAAATAAGAGTTGAGAAAGATGAGAAGAAGTTTATTCTATATTTGAAGCTTTGAGGAGAGGAGAGGACAGAGAGGAGGAGAGGACTGGGAGGAGGAGAGGACCGAGAGGAGGAGAGGACTGGGAGGGGGAGAGGACAGGGAGGAGGAGAGGACCGAGAGGAGGAGAGGACAGGGAGGAGGAGAGGACCGAGAGGAGGAGAGGACAGGGAGGAGGAGAGGACAGGGAGGAGGAGAGGACTGGGAGGAGGAGAGGACAGGGAGGAGGAGAGGACCGGGAGGAGGAGAGGACAGGGAGGAGGAGAGGACAGGGAGGAGGAGAGGACCGAGAGGAGGAGGAGAGGACTGGGAGTAGGAGAGGACTGGGAGGAGGAGAAGTTAGGGAGGAGGAGAGGACAGGGAGGAGGAGAGGACTGGGAAGAGGAGAAGTTAGGGAGGAGGAGAGGACAGAGAGGAGGAGAGGACAGGTAAGAGGAGAGGACAGGGAGGAGGAGAGGACAGGGAGGAGGAGAGGACAGGGAGGAGGAGAGGACCGGGAGGAGGAGAGGACCGGGAGGAGGAGAGGACTGGGAGGAGGAGAGGACTGGGAGGAGGAGAGGACAGGGAGGAGGAGAGGACAGGGAGGAGGAGAGGACAGGGAGGAGGAGAGGACCGGGAGGAGGAGAGGACAGGGAGGAGGAGAGGACAGGGAGGAGGAGAGGACCGGGAGGAGGAGAGGACAGGGAGGAGGAGAGGACAGGGAGGAGGAGAGGACAGGGAGGAGGAGAGGACAGGGAGGAGGAGAGGACTGGGAGGAGGACAGGACAGGGAGGTCCAAGAGATAACTTACTCTTTCCCCCCTTTTCCCCCTTGCGCTCCTTCCTGTACTCCTCCTTGAGTTTGGTTATCAGACCCTGGTCCACGTCCCAGGACTCTGACATGGCAGTCTGCTCCTCCCCGTCTACAGAGGGACAAAACCAGACCTGTTCAGGATCTGCCTACAGGCTAGTCTGGGCATGATCAGGTACGAGGCAGGGGCCACAATCACTTTCCACTTTAAAAGTCCCTCCAGTATCTGCAACACTCAGTTGGTTGTCTTGTAACTGAGCCCAGAGATGATTTTAATAGTTCAAGTGGAGTTCAACTGGAAGTAGAAATCTCTGGTGGAAACCCCCAAAGAGAGTAGGTCTTTAGGACTGTGGGTGAGTACCACGTACTCTCTTTCTTTAACCAACAGACCCATTTTGGAACTAGACTTGTTTTTCCAGGTTTTGGGTAAGAGACATATTGTAGTGTAGTGAGTCACAAAGAGAATCAAGTAGATTCCCTTCAGACACCTCACAGAGAACACTGAATGGAACAGGATCATAGACACCTCACAGAGAACACTGAACGGAACAGATCCCAGTCAAGAGAAGGACAGAGATAAATACAATCAATCTAAAATGATGAGTCTTGGTATCATTACATAATAGTGTATATGACATATGGATGATGTACATTGAAAACAGTACTCTGTCAACAATCTGCAATATGGAGAAGAAAAAAGCTGAAACAGAAAAAGTCTAAGCTCCCCCGGGACAGCCTCTAAGCTCCCCCAGGACAGCCTCTAAGCTCCCCCAGGACAGCCTCTAAGCTCCCCCAGGACAGCCTCTAAGCTCCCCCAGGACAGCCTCTAAGCTCCCCCAGGACAGCCTCTAAGCTCCCCCAGGACAGCCTCTAAGCTCCCCCAGGACAGCCTCTAAGCTCCCCCAGGACAGCCTCTAAGCTCCCGCCTCTAAGCTCCCCCGGGACAGCCTCTAAGCTCCCGGCTCTAAGCTCCCCCAGGACAGCCTCTAAGCTCCCCCAGGACAGCCTCTAAGCTCCCCCAGGACAGCCTCTAAGCTCCCCCGGGACAGCCTCTAAGCTCCCGGCTCTAAGCTCCCCCGGGACAGCCTCTAAGCTCCCCCGGGACAGCCTCTAAGCTCCCCCAGGACAGCCTCTAAGCTCCCCCAGGACAGCCTCTAAGCTCCCCCAGGACAGCCTCTAAGCTCCCCCAGGACAGCCTCTAAGCTCCCCCAGGACAGCCTCTAAGCTCCCGCCTCTAAGCTCCCCCGGGACAGCCTCTAAGCTCCCGCCTCTAAGCTCCCCCAGGACAGCCTCTAAGCTCCCCCAGGACAGCCTCTAAGCTCCCCCAGGACAGCCTCTAAGCTCCCGCCTCTAAGCTCCCCCGGGACAGCCTCTAAGCTCCCCCAGGACAGCCTCTAAGCAGGACAGCCTCTAAGCTCCCCCAGGACAGCCTCTAAGCTCCCCCAGGACAGCCTCTAAGCTCCCCCAGGACAGCCTCTAAGCTCCCGGCTCTAAGCTCCCCCAGGACAGCCTCTAAGCTCCCCCGGGACAGCCTCTAAGCTCCCCCGGGACAGCCTCTAAGCTCCCCCGGGACAGCCTCTAAGCTCCCCCGGGACAGCCGTGCAGAACAAATACCAGCCCTAACAGAAACGCACGAGACTGAACTTCACTCAACTTTACTTAATTTGTACTTTTCTAGCCATCTTTGAAAAGCGAGTCAAGTAAAGAGCTTTTAGTGCAGCAGCCAATAGGCACCCCCCCCCCCACCCCACCCACTCTCCCCCTCTCCCCCGCGCACACACAGTCTCTCCCACCCTGCCCCTGTCCCACCCTCTCTCTCCCCTCCCTCCCTCACCCTCTCTCCCATCCCTCTCTCTCCCCGTTCCACCCCTGTCCCACCCTGCCCTTGTCCCACCCTCTCTCTCTCTCTCCCCTTCCTCACCTCACCCCACCCCCTCGCCCCACCCTCACCCTCTCTCCCCCTCCCTCACCCTCTCTCCCGTCCCACCCTCTCTCCCACCCTGCCCTTGTCCCACCCTCTCTCCTCTCCCTCTCTCCCCTTCCTCACCCCACCCCCTCACCCTCTCTCCCCCTCCCTCACCCTCTCTCCCCCCACCCTCTCTCACCCATCTCCCCCTCTCTCACCCATTTCACCCTCTCTCCCCCATCTCACCCTCTCTCCCCCATCTCACTCACCCCAGTCGGTCCCGTCCCCAGCGCTGCGGGACTCAGGCGATGTGTCCATACTGTCAGGGCTAGACAGGAAGTCGAAGCCTTTCAGTGCGTCCTCGGTGTCCGGGTCCTCACTCGTGTCCATACTGGGGGACAGGGCTGGTGATGATGACGATGTTGGCTTCTTCCTCACGATCTAGGGGCAGGGACAGAGGGACGTTGTATTGTTGGTACAGATTGCTGGCAGAGACAGAAGTCCATTCTGATATTGTAAGCGCAGTTATTTTAATTGACTGATCCATTATCATGAACTTCAGAAGGAAAAGTCTAACTAAATGTGTGTACGATGGACGCCTGTGGGTCTTACTGTCCCTGTAGGCCCAGTCTGGTCCATGATAGTCCGGTCCAACCCTGCACTATCTTCATCTTCATCATAGCAGAACCTGAAGGTGTCCAGCACAGCACTGGACTCAGACGCCTCGGTCTTCCTACACACAGAGAGAGACAGAGAGAGAGACAGAGACAGAGAGAGAGAGACAGAGAGACAGAGCCAGAGAGAGAGAGAGAGAGAGAGAGACAGAGACAGAGACAGAGACAGAGACAGAGAGAGAGAGAGACAGAGAGAGACAGAGAGAGAGAGAGAGAGAGACAGAGACAGAGACAGAGACAGAGAGAGAGAGAGACAGAGACAGAGACAGAGAGAGAGAGAGACAGAGAGAGACAGCGAGAGAGAGAGAGAGAGAGAGAGAGAGAGAGAGAGAGACAGAGAGAGAGAGAGAGAGAGACAGAGAGAGAGACAGAGAGAGAGAGAGAGAGAGAGAGAGAGACAGAGAGAGAGAGAGAGAGAGAGAGAGAGAGCGAGAGACAGAGAGAGAGAGAGAGAGAGAGAGAGAGAGAGAGAGCGAGAGACAGAGAGAGAGAGAGAGAGAGAGAGAGAGACAGAGAGAGAGAGAGACAGAGAGCGACATTCATATTATTGTTCTGAGGTGTTTTGTCTCTTCTAGTAATTCTATCATTGTGTTGAGTGCTGTCTGTGTACCCACCGCCCTCCAGTGCCGGTGCCTTTAGGTGAGGTGTCTGTCCCGTTGACCAGAGGGGGCTCTGACCCGGTCCTCTCCCCAGGTCTCCCCCCTCCGTCTCCAGCCAGACCCAGCAGGGCTTGCACCCTGTGAGACTTCACATCCAGGATGGTGTCTGTGTAGCCCACCTCCTGAAGATACCTGGACACAAGGGGAGCTGTGAGCAGAAAGTCCGCAACGTAATGTCTGTGGAACAACAAATAAATGACAAGAGAAGCCTCTCGCTTCGCACAGCATATTGCTGAGTCTACCGCTAAATCACAGGAGTGATGTTACATCAGGACAATCTGCAACTGATCTACAATACATTACCTCAGTCATTACCTACAGTCATTACCTACAGTCATTACCTACAGTCATTACCTCAGTCATTACCTACAGTCATTACCTACAGTCATTACCTACAGTCATTACCTACAGTCATTACCTACAGTCATTACCTACAGTCATTACCTCAGTCATTACCTACAGTCATTACCTACAGTCATTACCTACAGTCATTACCTACAGTCATTACCTACAGTCATTACCTACAGTCATTACCTCAGTCATTACCTACAGTCATTACCTACAGTCATTACCTACAGTCATTACCTTCAGTCATTACCTTCAGTCATTACCTACAGTCATTACCTACAGTCATTACCTACAGTCATTACCTACAGTCATTACCTTCAGTCATTACCTCAGTCATTACCTACAGTCATTACCTACAGTCATTACCTCAGTCATTACCTACAGTCATTACCTACAGTCATTACCTTCAGTCATTACCTACAGTCATTACCTCAGTCATTACCTACAGTCATTACCTCAGTCATTACCTACAGTCATTACCTACAGTCATTACCTACAGTCATTACCTACAGTCATTACCTACAGTCATTACCTACAGTCATTACCTACAGTCATTACCTACAGTCATTACCTACAGTCATTACCTCAGTCATTACCTACAGTCATTACCTACAGTCATTACCTACAGTCATTACCTACAGTCATTACCTCAGTCATTACCTCAGTCATTACCTACAGTCATTACCTTCAGTCATTACCTTCAGTCATTACCTCAGTCATTACCTCAGTCATTACCTCAGTCATTACCTACAGTCATTACCTACAGTCATTACCTACAGTCATTACCTTCAGTCATTACCTCAGTCATTACCTACAGTCATTACCTACAGTCATTACCTACAGTCATTACCTACAGTCATTACCTCAGTCATTACCTCAGTCATTACCTACAGTCATTACCTACAGTCATTACCTACAGTCATTACCTACAGTCATTACCTCAGTCATTACCTACAGTCATTACCTACAGTCATTACCTACAGTCATTACCTTCAGTCATTACCTCAGTCATTACCTACAGTCATTACCTCAGTCATTACCTCAGTCATTACCTACAGTCATTACCTCAGTCATTACCTCAGTCATTACCTACAGTCATTACCTACAGTCATTACCTACAGTCATTACCTACAGTCATTACCTACAGTCATTACCTACAGTCATTACCTACAGTCATTACCTACAGTCATTACCTACAGTCATTACCTACAGTCATTACCTACAGTCTGTTTTATTTATGGTGGTGTACGGGTGGTAGTAATGATCAGTACTGTCCATGAGAGGGAGCTGTTGCTCATGTTTTCATTGTGCCAGAGCAGCACGGAACAGCCATGCTAGAGCGAGTGAATGAGTGAGTGGGGTTATGGTCCAGGGTTATGGTTAGTGTTATGGTATAGTAACTCACTGTCTGACGGCCTTGTTTCCAGGGTTATGGTTAGTGTTATGGTATAGTAACTCACTGTCTGACGGCCTTGTTTCCAGGGTTATGGTTAGTGTTATGGTATAGTAACTCACTGTCTGACGGCCTTGTTTCCAGGGTTATGGTTAGTGTTAGTGTTATGGTATAGTAACTCACTGTCTGACGGCCTTGTTTCCAGGGTTATGGTTAGTGTTATGGTATAGTAACTCACTGTCTGACGGCCTTGTTTCCAGGGTTATGGTTAGTGTTATGGTATAGTAACTCACTGTCTGACGGCCTTGTTTCCAGGGTTATGGTTAGTGGTAGTGTTATGGTATAGTAACTCACTGTCTGACGGCCTTGTTTCCAGGGTTATGGTTAGTGTTAGTGTTATGGTATAGTAACTCACTGTCTGACGGCCTTGTTTCCAGGGTTATGGTTAGTGTTAGTGTTATGGTATAGTAACTCACTGTCTGACGGCCTTGTTTCCAGGGTTATGGTTAGTGTTATGGTATAGTAACTCACTGTCTGACGGCCTTGTTTCCAGGGTTATGGTTAGTGTTAGTGTTATGGTATAGTAACTCACTGTCTGACGGCCTTGTTTCCAGGGTTATGGTTAGTGTTAGTGTTATGGCATAGTAACTCACTGTCTGACGGCCTTGTTTCCAGGGTTATGGTTAGTGTTAGTGTTATGGTATAGTAACTCACTGTCTGACGGCCTTGTTTCCAGGGTTATGGTTAGTGTTAGTGTTATGGTATAGTAACTCACTGTCTGACGGCCTTGTTTCCAGGGTTATGGTTAGTGGTAGTGTTATGGCATAGTAACTCACTGTCTGACGGCCTTGTTTCCAGGGTTATGGTTAGTGGTAGTGTTATGGCATAGTAACTCACTGTCTGACGGCCTTGTTTCCAGGGTTATGGTTAGTGTTAGTGTTATGGTATAGTAACTCACTGTCTGACGGCCTTGTTTCCAGGGTTATGGTTAGTGTTAAGTGTTATGGTATAGTAACTCACTGTCTGACGGCCTTGTTTCCAGGGTTATGGTTAGTGGTAGTGTTATGGTATAGTAACTCACTGTCTGACGGCCTTGTTTCCAGGGTTATGGTTAGTGTTAGTGTTATGGTATAGTAACTCACTGTCTGACTGCCTTGTTTCCAGGGTTATGGTTAGTGTTAGTGTTATGGTATAGTAACTCACTGTCTGACGGCCTTGTTTCCAGGGTTATGGTTAGTGTTATGGTATAGTAACTCACTGTCTGACGGCCTTGTTTCCAGGGTTATGGTTAGTGTTAGTGTTATGGTATAGTAACTCACTGTCTGACGGCCTTGTTTCCAGGGTTATGGTTAGTGTTAGTGTTATGGTATAGTAACTCACTGTCTGACGGCCTTGTTTCCAGGGTTATGGTTAGTGTTAGTGTTATGGTATAGTAACTCACTGTCTGACGGCCTTGTTTCCAGGGTTATGGTTAGTGTTAGTGTTATGGTATAGTAACTCACTGTCTGACGGCCTTGTTTCCAGGGTTATGGTTAGTGGTAGTGTTATGGTATAGTAACTCACTGTCTGACGGCCTTGTTTCCAGGGTTATGGTTAGTGTTATGGTATAGTAACTCACTGTCTGACGGCCTTGTTTCCAGGGTTATGGTTAGTGTTAGTGTTATGGTATAGTAACTCACTGTCTGACGGCCTTGTTTCCAGGGTTATGGTTAGTGTTAGTGTTATGGTATAGTAACTCACTGTCTGACGGCCTTGTTTCCAGGGTTATGGTTAGTGTTATGGTATAGTAACTCACTGTCTGACGGCCTTGTTTCCAGGGTTATGGTTAGTGGTAGTGTTATGGTATAGTAACTCACTGTCTGACGGCCTTGTTTCCAGGGTTATGGTTAGTGTTATGGTATAGTAACTCACTGTCTGACGGCCTTGTTTCCAGGGTTATGGTTAGTGTTAGTGTTATGGTATAGTAACTCACTGTCTGACGGCCTTGTTTCCAGGGTTATGGTTAGTGGTAGTGTTATGGTATAGTAACTCACTGTCTGACGGCCTTGTTTCCAGGGTTATGGTTAGTGTTAGTGTTATGGTATAGTAACTCACTGTCTGACGGCCTTGTTTCCAGGGTTATGGTTAGTGTTAGTGTTATGGTATAGTAACTCACTGTCTGACGGCCTTGTTTCCAGGGTTATGGTTAGTGTTAGTGTTATGGTATAGTAACTCACTGTCTGACGGCCTTGTTTCCAGGGTTATGGTTAGTGTTATGGTATAGTAACTCACTGTCTGACGGCCTTGTTTCCAGGGTTATGGTTAGTGGTAGTGTTATGGTATAGTAACTCACTGTCTGACGGCCTTGTTTCAGGGAGTCGGGAGAGGACGTGTTTTTCTCTAGCTCTCTAGCTCTCTAGCTGGAGGTAAGCAAACTTCTCATTTGGTGTTGAGTATAGCTTAACCATGCATTAGATCGTAGGTTGGTAGTTAGTTGTAGTTAGGTATTGTATTTATTATAGGTTAGTATTGTTGTTGTTGTAGGTTTCCGTAGGTTATTGTAGGTTAGTATCGAAGCACGAGGCTAGCTAGCTAGCGGGTAGCTACTGGTAACGATTAGCTGTCCCACTGTTAAATGTGCTTCTAGCCAACGTTTAATTTTTGCTGCGTTCTGCGTTATGTAAGGAACTAGACACGGACATGAATCATCTGTTTAGTGTGCTAACACACTCTTGGCAGTTTGTTGTAACCAAGTATTGGTGCTAATTGTGTGTTAATGAATGCTAGCTTGCTAGTCAGCTACGGCGTCATAGCTAGGTATCGTGGGTAGCTACTGTGTCTTGGCAGTGTCTTCCGCCGTGCCGGCTGTAGCACGAAGCGAGCTAATTAGCCGTTTTTTCGAACAGAGTCAGAGTCAACACAGTAGCCATTGTGTGCCGGGTGTAGCACGAAGCTAGCTAGCTAGCCGTTCTTAAAACAAAGCCAACACAGTGGCCATTGCTAGCTACCCAGCACGACCTAGCTACCCAGCACGACCAGCGAACGGTACGGTAGCAGCTAATTACAATATACTTGTCCTAGCTAGCCAATGTTGAATCATTGCTGCGTCATGAAAGGAACTTGACACAGACACGAATGATCTGTTTAGTGTGTTATCACACTATTGGTGGTTTGCTGTGACCAAGTGTTTGTGCTTGGCTGTGTGTTACTGGATGCTGGCATGCTGGTTAGCTAGTTAACATACTATTGGTGGTTTGTTGTGAGTATTTGTGCTTAACTGTGTGTTAAACTGTGTGTTATTGGATGCTAGCATGCTAGTCAGCTATGGTGTCATAGTTGGCTAGCTGAATAAAGTGGGTTTGAGTTTATTCCTTTAAACATTGAACAACTGTTCAGTGAAACAATTTTAGTTTCTGAGGTAGAAGTTTTTGGTGAGGGAGGCCCCCCTCTCTCCTCTCCCAGATGCTTAGCTCATTTCATTCCGATCTCCTCTGCATTTTTGTAGCCATTTGCTACAGCCTGTCAACTATGCCTCTGCCTATCCCTGTTCTCTCGTCTCTGCACAGGCTACACAAACAACGCACAACATCGCGCGGCTGCTGCCTCTCCAACCTGGTGGTCCCTGCTCGCACCCCTCACCTGGAGTTCCAGGTCGCAGGCAGCCTCTGGAACTGCCGTTCTGCTGCCAACAAAGCTGACTTCATCCCAGCCTATGCCAACCTCCAGTCCCTCGACTTCCTGGCGCTGACGGAAACATGGATCACCACTGAAAACACGGCTACTCCTACTGCTCTCTCCTCGTCTGACCATGTGTTCTCGCATACCCCGAGAGCATCTGGTCAGAGGGGTGGTGGTACAGGAATCCTCATCTCTCCCAAGTGGACATTCTCAATTTTTCCCCTAACCCATCTGTCTATCTCCTCATTTGAATTCCATGCTGTCACAGTCACTAACCCATTTAAGCTTAATATCCTTGTCATCTATCGCCCTCCAGGTTCCCTTGGAGAGTTCATCAACGAGCTTGACGCCTTGATAAGTTCCTTTCCTGAGGATGGCTCACCCCTCACAGTTTTGGGGGATTTCAACCTCCCTATGTCCACGTTTGACTCATTTCTCTCTGCCTCCTTCTTTCCACTCCTCTCCTCTTTTGACCTCACCCTCTCACCGTCCCCCCCTACTCACAAGGCAGGCAATACGCTTGACCTCATCTTCACTAGATGCTGCTCCTCTACTAATCTCACTGCAACTCCCCTCCAAGTCTCCGACCACTACTTTGTTTCCTTTTCTCTCTCGCTCTCCTCCCACACTACTCACTCTGCCCCTACACAGATGGTAATGCGCCGCCGCAACCTTCGCTCTCTCTCTCCCACTACTCTCTCCTCTTCCATCCTATCATCTCTTCCCTCTGCTCAATCCTTCTCCCTCCAATCTCCTGATTCTGCCTCCTCAACCCTCCTCTCCTCCCTTTCTGCATCCTTTGACTCTCTGTGTCCCCTATCCTCCCGGCCGGCTCGGTCCTCCCCCCCAGCTCCGTGGCTTGATGACTCACTGCGAGCTCACAGAACAGAGCTCCGGGCAGCGGAGCGGAAATGGAAGAAAACTAAACTCCCTACTGACCTGGCATCTTTTCACTCCCTCCTCTCTACATTTTCTTCATCTGTTTCTGCTGCTAAGGCCACCTTCTACCACTCTAAATTCCAAGCATCTGCCTCTAACCCTAGGAAGCTCTTTGCCACATTTTCCTCCCTCCTGAATCCTCCCCCCCCCCCCCCCACCTCCTCTCTCTCTGTGGATGACTTCGTCAACCACTTTGAAAAGAAGGTTGACGACATCCGATCCTCGTTTGTTAAGTCTAATAACACTGCTGGTCCTGCTCACACTGCCCTACCCTATGCTTTGACTTCTTTCTCCCCTCTCTCTCCAGATAAAATCCTGCGACTTGTGACTGCAGGCCGCCCAACAACCTGCCCGCTTGACCCCATCCCCTCCTCCCTTCTCCAGACCATCTCCGGTGACCTTCTCCCCTACCTCACCTCGCTGATCAACTCATCCTTGACCGCTGGCCATGTCCCTTCCGTCTTCAAGAGAGCGAGAGTTGCTCCCCTCCTCAAAAAACCAACACTCGACCCCACTGATGTCAACAACTACAGACCAGTATCCCTTCTTTCTTTTCTTTCCAAAACTATTGAGCGTGCCGTCTTTAGCCAACTCTCTTGCTATCTCTCTCAGAATGACCTTCTTGATCCAAACCAATCAGGTTTCAGGACTGGTCATTCAACTGAGACTGCTCTTCTCTGTGTCACGGAGACTCTCCGCACTGCTAAAGCTAACTCTCTCTCCTCTGCTCTTGTCCTTCTAGACCTGTCTGCTGCCTTTGATACTGTGAACCATCAGATCCTCCTCTCCACCCTCTCCGAGATGGGCATCTCCGGCGCGGCTCACTCCTGGATTGCGTCCTACCTGACCGGTCGCTCCTACCAAGTGGCGTGGCGGGAAGCTGTCTCCGCACCACGTGCTCTCACCACTGGTGTCCCCCAGGGATCGGTTCTGGGCCCTCTCCTTTTCTCCCTATACACCAAGTCACTTGGCTCTGTCATATCCTCACATGGTCTCTCCTATCATTGCTACGCTGACGATACACAACTAATCTTCTCCTTTCCCCCTTCTGATAACCAGGTGGCGAATCGCATCTCTGCATGTCTGGCAGACATATCAGTATGGATGACGGATCACCACCTCAAGCTGAACCCTGGCAAGACGGAGCTGCTCTTCCTCCCGGGGAAGGACTGCCCGTTCCATGATCTCGCCATCACGGTTGACAACTCCGCTGTGTCCTCCTCCCAGAGTGCGAAGAGCCTAGGCGTGACCCTGGACAACACCCTGTCGTTCTCCGCCAACATCAAGGCGGTGACCCGCTCCTGCAGGTTCATGCTCTACAACATTCGGAGAGTGCGACCCTGCCTTACACAGGAAGCGGCGCAGGTCCTGGTCCAGGCACTTGTCATCTCCCGTCTGGACTACTGCAACTCGCTGTTGGCTGGGCTCCCTGCCTGTGCCATTAAACCCCTACAACTCATCCAGAATGCCGCAGCCCGTCTGGTGTTCAACCTTCCCAAGTTCTCTCACGTCACCCCCCTCCTCCGCACACTCCACTGGCTTCCAGTTGAAGCTCGCATCCGCTACAAGACCATGGTGCTTGCCTATGGAGCAGTGAGGGGAACGGCACCTCTGTACCTTCAGGCTCTGATCAGTCCCTACACCCAAACGAGGACATTGCGTTCATCCACCTCTGGCCTGCTGGCTCCCCTTCCTCTGCGGAAGCACAGCTCCCGCTCAGCCCAGTCAAAACTGTTCGCTGCTCTGGCACCCCAATGGTGGAACAAGCTCCCTCACGACGCCAGGACAGCGGAGTCACTCACCACCTTCCGGAGACATTTGAAACCCCACCTCTTTAAGGAATACCTGGGATAGGATAAAGTATTCCTTCTAACCCCCCCCCCCCCCCCCCCCCCCAAATTGTAAAGTGGTTATCCCACTGGCTATAGGGTGAACGCACCAATTTGTGAGTCGCTCTGGCTAAGAGCGTCTGCTAAATGACGTTAATGTGCCCTTGAGCAAGGCACTTAACCCTAATTGCTCCTGTAAGTCGCTCTGGTTAAGAGCGTCTGCTAAATGACTAAAATGTAAATGTTTCCAGGGTTATGGTTAGTGTTAGTGTTATGGTATAGTAACTCACTGTCTGACGGCCTTGTTTCCAGGGTTATGGTTAGTGTTAGTGTTATGGTATAGTAACTCACTGTCTGACGGCCTTGTTTCCAGGGTTATGGTTAGTGTTAGTGTTATGGTATAGTAACTCACTGTCTGACGGCCTTGTTTCCAGGGTTATGGTTAGTGTTAGTGTTATGGTATAGTAACTCACTGTCTGACGGCCTTGTTTCCAGGGTTATGGTTAGTGTTAGTGTTATGGTATAGTAACTCACTGTCTGACGGCCTTGTTTCCAGGGTTATGGTTAGTGTTAGTGTTATGGTATAGTAACTCACTGTCTGACGGCCTTGTTT
Organism: Coregonus lavaretus; assembly: GCF_964263955.1. Classification (NCBI taxonomy): domain Eukaryota; kingdom Metazoa; phylum Chordata; class Actinopteri; order Salmoniformes; family Salmonidae; genus Coregonus; species Coregonus lavaretus. The sequence goes on from NW_028157515.1 coordinate 89,225, forward strand.
CCAGGGTTATGGTTAGTGGTAGTGTTATGGTATAGTAACTCACTGTCTGACGGCCTTGTTTCCAGGGTTATGGTTAGTGGTAGTGTTATGGTATAGTAACTCACTGTCTGACGGCCTTGTTTCCAGGGTTATGGTTAGTGTTAGTGTTATGGTATAGTAACTCACTGTCTGACGGCCTTGTTTCCAGGGTTATGGTTAGTGTTAGTGTTATGGTATAGTAACTCACTGTCTGACGGCCTTGTTTCCAGGGTTATGGTTAGTGTTATGGCATAGTAACTCACTGTCTGACGGCCTTGTTTCCAGGGTTATGGTTAGTGTTAGTGTTATGGTATAGTAACTCACTGTCTGACGGCCTTGTTTCCAGGGTTATGGTTAGTGTTAGTGTTATGGTATAGTAACTCACTGTCTGACGGCCTTGTTTCCAGGGTTATGGTTAGTGGTATGGTATAGTAACTCACTGTCTGACGGCCTTGTTTCCAGGGTTATGGTTAGTGGTAGTGTTATGGTATAGTAACTCACTGTCTGACGGCCTTGTTTCCAGGGTTATGGTTAGTGGTAGTGTTATGGTATAGTAACTCACTGTCTGACGGCCTTGTTTCCAGGGTTATGGTTAGTGTTATGGTATAGTAACTCACTGTCTGACGGTCTTGTTTCCAGGGTTATGGTTAGTGGTAGTGTTATGGTATAGTAACTCACTGTCTGACGGCCTTGTTTCCAGGGTTATGGTTAGTGTTAGTGTTATGGTATAGTAACTCACTGTCTGACGGCCTTGTTTCCAGGGTTATGGTTAGTGTTAGTGTTATGGTATAGTAACTCACTGTCTGACGGCCTTGTTTCCAGGGTTATGGTTAGTGTTATGGTATAGTAACTCACTGTCTGACGGCCTTGTTTCCAGGGTTATGGTTAGTGTTATGGTATAGTAACTCACTGTCTGACGGCCTTGTTTCCAGGGTTATGGTTAGTGTTATGGTATAGTAACTCACTGTCTGACGGCCTTGTTTCCAGGGTTATGGTTAGTGGTAGTGTTATGGTATAGTAACTCACTGTCTGACTGCCTTGTTTCCAGGGTTATGGTTAGTGTTAGTGTTATGGTATAGTAACTCACTGTCTGACGGCCTTGTTTCCAGGGTTATGGTTAGTGGTAGTGTTATGGTATAGTAACTCACTGTCTGACGGCCTTGTTTCCAGGGTTATGGTTAGTGTTAGTGTTATGGTATAGTAACTCACTGTCTGACGGCCTTGTTTCCAGGGTTATGGTTAGTGTTAGTGTTATGGTATAGTAACTCACTGTCTGACGGCCTTGTTTCCAGGGTTATGGTTAGTGTTAGTGTTATGGTATAGTAACTCACTGTCTGACGGCCTTGTTTCCAGGGTTATGGTTAGTGTTAGTGTTATGGTATAGTAACTCACTGTCTGACGGCCTTGTTTCCAGGGTTATGGTTAGTGTTAGTGTTATGGTATAGTAACTCACTGTCTGACGGCCTTGTTTCCAGGGTTATGGTTAGTGGTAGTGTTATGGTATAGTAACTCACTGTCTGACGGCCTTGTTTCCAGGGTTATGGTTAGTGTTAGTGTTATGGTATAGTAACTCACTGTCTGACGGCCTTGTTTCCAGGGTTATGGTTAGTGTTAGTGTTATGGTATAGTAACTCACTGTCTGACGGCCTTGTTTCCAGGGTTATGGTTAGTGTTAGTGTTATGGTATAGTAACTCACTGTCTGACGGCCTTGTTTCCAGGGTTATGGTTAGTGTTATGGTATAGTAACTCACTGTCTGACGGCCTTGTTTCCAGGGTTATGGTTAGTGGTAGTGTTATGGTATAGTAACTCACTGTCTGACGGCCTTGTTTCCAGGGTTATGGTTAGTGTTAGTGTTATGGTATAGTAACTCACTGTCTGACGGCCTTGTTTCCAGGGTTATGGTTAGTGTTATGGTATAGTAACTCACTGTCTGACGGCCTTGTTTCCAGGGTTATGGTTAGTGTTAGTGTTATGGTATAGTAACTCACTGTCTGACGGCCTTGTTTCCAGGGTTATGGTTAGTGGTAGTGTTATGGTATAGTAACTCACTGTCTGACGGCCTTGTTTCCAGGGTTATGGTTAGTGTTATGGTATAGTAACTCACTGTCTGACGGCCTTGTTTCCAGGGTTATGGTTAGTGTTAGTGTTATGGTATAGTAACTCACTGTCTGACGGCCTTGTTTCCAGGGTTATGGTTAGTGTTAGTGTTATGGTATAGTAACTCACTGTCTGACGGCCTTGTTTCCAGGGTTATGGTTAGTGTTATGGTATAGTAACTCACTGTCTGACGGCCTTGTTTCCAGGGTTATGGTTAGTGTTAGTGTTATGGTATAGTAACTCACTGTCTGACGGCCTTGTTTCCAGGGTTATGGTTAGTGTTAGTGTTATGGTATAGTAACTCACTGTCTGACGGCCTTGTTTCCAGGGTTATGGTTAGTGTTATGGCATAGTAACTCACTGTCTGACGGCCTTGTTTCCAGGGTTATGGTTAGTGTTATGGCATAGTAACTCACTGTCTGACGGCCTTGTTTCCAGGGTTATGGTTAGTGTTAGTGTTATGGTATAGTAACTCACTGTCTGACGGCCTTGTTTCCAGGGTTATGGTTAGTGTTAGTGTTATGGTATAGTAACTCACTGTCTGACGGCCTTGTTTCCAGGGTTATGGTTAGTGTTATGGCATAGTAACTCACTGTCTGACGGCCTTGTTTCCAGGGTTATGGTTAGTGGTAGTGTTATGGCATAGTAACTCACTGTCTGACGGCCTTGTTTCCAGGGTTATGGTTAGTGTTATGGTATAGTAACTCACTGTCTGACGGCCTTGTTTCCAGGGTTATGGTTAGTGTTAGTGTTATGGTATAGTAACTCACTGTCTGACGGCCTTGTTTCCAGGGTTATGGTTAGTGTTAGTGTTATGGTATAGTAACTCACTGTCTGACGGCCTTGTTTCCAGGGTTATGGTTAGTGTTAGTGTTATGGTATAGTAACTCACTGTCTGACGGCCTTGTTTCCAGGGTTATGGTTAGTGGTAGTGTTATGGTATAGTAACTCACTGTCTGACGGCCTTGTTTCCAGGGTTATGGTTAGTGGTAGTGTTATGGTATAGTAACTCACTGTCTGACGGCCTTGTTTCCAGGGTTATGGTTAGTGTTAGTGTTATGGTATAGTAACTCACTGTCTGACGGCCTTGTTTCCAGGGTTATGGTTAGTGTTAGTGTTATGGTATAGTAACTCACTGTCTGACGGCCTTGTTTCCAGGGTTATGGTTAGTGTTAGTGTTATGGTATAGTAACTCACTGTCTGACGGCCTTGTTTCCAGGGTTATGGTTAGTGTTAGTGTTATGGTATAGTAACTCACTGTCTGACGGCCTTGTTTCCAGGGTTATGGTTAGTGTTATGGCATAGTAACTCACTGTCTGACGGCCTTGTTTCCAGGGTTATGGTTAGTGTTAGTGTTATGGTATAGTAACTCACTGTCTGACGGCCTTGTTTCCAGGGTTATGGTTAGTGTTATGGCATAGTAACTCACTGTCTGACGGCCTTGTTTCCAGGGTTATGGTTAGTGTTAGTGTTATGGTATAGTAACTCACTGTCTGACGGCCTTGTTTCCAGGGTTATGGTTAGTGTTAGTGTTATGGTATAGTAACTCACTGTCTGACGGCCTTGTTTCCAGGGTTATGGTTAGTGTTATGGTATAGTAACTCACTGTCTGACGGCCTTGTTTCCAGGGTTATGGTTAGTGTTATGGTATAGTAACTCACTGTCTGACGGCCTTGTTTCCAGGGTTATGGTTAGTGGTAGTGTTATGGTATAGTAACTCACTGTCTGACGGCCTTGTTTCCAGGGTTATGGTTAGTGTTAGTGTTATGGTATAGTAACTCACTGTCTGACGGCCTTGTTTCCAGGGTTATGGTTAGTGGTAGTGTTATGGTATAGTAACTCACTGTCTGACGGCCTTGTTTCCAGGGTTATGGTTAGTGTTAGTGTTATGGTATAGTAACTCACTGTCTGACGGCCTTGTTTCCAGGGTTATGGTTAGTGGTAGTGTTATGGTATAGTAACTCACTGTCTGACGGCCTTGTTTCCAGGGTTATGGTTAGTGGTAGTGTTATGGTATAGTAACTCACTGTCTGACGGCCTTGTTTCCAGGGTTATGGTTAGTGTTAGTGTTATGGTATAGTAACTCACTGTCTGACGGCCTTGTTTCCAGGGTTATGGTTAGTGGTAGTGTTATGGTATAGTAACTCACTGTCTGACGGCCTTGTTTCCAGGGTTATGGTTAGTGTTAGTGTTATGGTATAGTAACTCACTGTCTGACGGCCTTGTTTCCAGGGTTATGGTTAGTGTTAGTGTTATGGTATAGTAACTCACTGTCTGACGGCCTTGTTTCCAGGGTTATGGTTAGTGTTATGGTATAGTAACTCACTGTCTGACGGCCTTGTTTCCAGGGTTATGGTTAGTGTTATGGTATAGTAACTCACTGTCTGACGGCCTTGTTTCCAGGGTTATGGTTAGTGTTATGGTATAGTAACTCACTGTCTGACGGCCTTGTTTCCAGGGTTATGGTTAGTGTTAGTGTTATGGTATAGTAACTCACTGTCTGACGGCCTTGTTTCCAGGGTTATGGTTAGTGGTAGTGTTATGGTATAGTAACTCACTGTCTGACGGCCTTGTTTCCAGGGTTATGGTTAGTGTTAGTGTTATGGTATAGTAACTCACTGTCTGACTGCCTTGTTTCCAGGGTTATGGTTAGTGTTAGTGTTATGGTATAGTAACTCACTGTCTGACGGCCTTGTTTCCAGGGTTATGGTTAGTGTTATGGTATAGTAACTCACTGTCTGACGGCCTTGTTTCCAGGGTTATGGTTAGTGTTATGGTATAGTAACTCACTGTCTGACGGCCTTGTTTCCAGGGTTATGGTTAGTGTTAGTGTTATGGTATAGTAACTCACTGTCTGACGGCCTTGTTTCCAGGGTTATGGTTAGTGTTATGGTATAGTAACTCACTGTCTGACTGCCTTGTTTCCAGGGTTATGGTTAGTGGTAGTGTTATGGTATAGTAACTCACTGTCTGACGGCCTTGTTTCCAGGGTTATGGTTAGTGTTATGGTATAGTAACTCACTGTCTGACGGCCTTGTTTCCAGGGTTATGGTTAGTGTTAGTGTTATGGTATAGTAACTCACTGTCTGACGGCCTTGTTTCCAGGGTTATGGTTAGTGTTAGTGTTATGGTATAGTAACTCACTGTCTGACGGCCTTGTTTCCAGGGTTATGGTTAGTGTTATGGTATAGTAACTCACTGTCTGACTGCCTTGTTTCCAGGGTTATGGTTAGTGGTAGTGTTATGGTATAGTAACTCACTGTCTGACGGCCTTGTTTCCAGGGTTATGGTTAGTGTTAGTGTTATGGTATAGTAACTCACTGTCTGACGGCCTTGTTTCCAGGGTTATGGTTAGTGTTAGTGTTATGGTATAGTAACTCACTGTCTGACGGCCTTGTTTCCAGGGTTATGGTTAGTGTTAGTGTTATGGTATAGTAACTCACTGTCTGACGGCCTTGTTTCCAGGGTTATGGTTAGTGTTATGGTATAGTAACTCACTGTCTGACGGCCTTGTTTCCAGGGTTATGGTTAGTGGTAGTGTTATGGTATAGTAACTCACTGTCTGACGGCCTTGTTTCCAGGGTTATGGTTAGTGTTAGTGTTATGGTATAGTAACTCACTGTCTGACGGCCTTGTTTCCAGGGTTATGGTTAGTGTTAGTGTTATGGTATAGTAACTCACTGTCTGACGGCCTTGTTTCCAGGGTTATGGTTAGTGTTAGTGTTATGGTATAGTAACTCACTGTCTGACTGCCTTGTTTCCAGGGTTATGGTTAGTGGTAGTGTTATGGTATAGTAACTCACTGTCTGACGGCCTTGTTTCCAGGGTTATGGTTAGTGTTAGTGTTATGGTATAGTAACTCACTGTCTGACGGCCTTGTTTCCAGGGTTATGGTTAGTGTTAGTGTTATGGTATAGTAACTCACTGTCTGACGGCCTTGTTTCCAGGGTTATGGTTAGTGTTAGTGTTATGGTATAGTAACTCACTGTCTGACGGCCTTGTTTCCAGGGTTATGGTTAGTGTTAGTGTTATGGTATAGTAACTCACTGTCTGACGGCCTTGTTTCCAGGGTTATGGTTAGTGTTATGGTATAGTAACTCACTGTCTGACGGCCTTGTTTCCAGGGTTATGGTTAGTGGTAGTGTTATGGTATAGTAACTCACTGTCTGACGGCCTTGTTTCCAGGGTTATGGTTAGTGTTAGTGTTATGGTATAGTAACTCACTGTCTGACGGCCTTGTTTCCAGGGTTATGGTTAGTGTTATGGTATAGTAACTCACTGTCTGACGGCCTTGTTTCCAGGGTTATGGTTAGTGTTATGGTATAGTAACTCACTGTCTGACGGCCTTGTTTCCAGGGTTATGGTTAGTGTTATGGTATAGTAACTCACTGTCTGACGGCCTTGTTTCCAGGGTTATGGTTAGTGTTAGTGTTATGGTATAGTAACTCACTGTCTGACGGCCTTGTTTCCAGGGTTATGGTTAGTGTTATGGTATAGTAACTCACTGTCTGACGGCCTTGTTTCCAGGGTTATGGTTAGTGTTAGTGTTATGGTATAGTAACTCACTGTCTGACGGCCTTGTTTCCAGGGTTATGGTTAGTGTTAGTGTTATGGTATAGTAACTCACTGTCTGACGGCCTTGTTTCCAGGGTTATGGTTAGTGTTAGTGTTATGGTATAGTAACTCACTGTCTGACGGCCTTGTTTCCAGGGTTATGGTTGTTAGTGTTATGGTATAGTAACTCACTGTCTGACGGCCTTGTTTCCAGGGTTATGGTTAGTGTTATGGTATAGTAACTCACTGTCTGACGGCCTTGTTTCCAGGGTTATGGTTAGTGTTAGTGTTATGGTATAGTAACTCACTGTCTGACGGCCTTGTTTCCAGGGTTATGGTTAGTGTTAGTGTTATGGTATAGTAACTCACTGTCTGACGGCCTTGTTTCCAGGGTTATGGTTAGTGTTAGTGTTATGGTATAGTAACTCACTGTCTGACGGCCTTGTTTCCAGGGTTATGGTTAGTGGTAGTGTTATGGTATAGTAACTCACTGTCTGACGGCCTTGTTTCCAGGGTTATGGTTAGTGTTAGTGTTATGGTATAGTAACTCACTGTCTGACGGCCTTGTTTCCAGGGTTATGGTTAGTGTTAGTGTTATGGTATAGTAACTCACTGTCTGACGGCCTTGTTTCCAGGGTTATGGTTAGTGTTAGTGTTATGGTATAGTAACTCACTGTCTGACGGCCTTGTTTCCAGGGTTATGGTTAGTGTTAGTGTTATGGTATAGTAACTCACTGTCTGACGGCCTTGTTTCCAGGGTTATGGTTAGTGTTATGGTATAGTAACTCACTGTCTGACGGCCTTGTTTCCAGGGTTATGGTTAGTGGTAGTGTTATGGTATAGTAACTCACTGTCTGACGGCCTTGTTTCCAGGGTTATGGTTAGTGTTAGTGTTATGGTATAGTAACTCACTGTCTGACGGCCTTGTTTCCAGGGTTATGGTTAGTGTTATGGTATAGTAACTCACTGTCTGACGGCCTTGTTTCCAGGGTTATGGTTAGTGTTATGGTATAGTAACTCACTGTCTGACGGCCTTGTTTCCAGGGTTATGGTTAGTGTTATGGTATAGTAACTCACTGTCTGACGGCCTTGTTTCCAGGGTTATGGTTAGTGTTAGTGTTATGGTATAGTAACTCACTGTCTGACGGCCTTGTTTCCAGGGTTATGGTTAGTGTTATGGTATAGTAACTCACTGTCTGACGGCCTTGTTTCCAGGGTTATGGTTAGTGTTAGTGTTATGGTATAGTAACTCACTGTCTGACGGCCTTGTTTCCAGGGTTATGGTTAGTGTTAGTGTTATGGTATAGTAACTCACTGTCTGACGGCCTTGTTTCCAGGGTTATGGTTAGTGTTAGTGTTATGGTATAGTAACTCACTGTCTGACGGCCTTGTTTCCAGGGTTATGGTTAGTGTTAGTGTTATGGTATAGTAACTCACTGTCTGACGGCCTTGTTTCCAGGGTTATGGTTAGTGTTATGGTATAGTAACTCACTGTCTGACGGCCTTGTTTCCAGGGTTATGGTTAGTGTTATGGTATAGTAACTCACTGTCTGACGGCCTTGTTTCCAGGGTTATGGTTAGTGTTAGTGTTATGGTATAGTAACTCACTGTCTGACGGCCTTGTTTCCAGGGTTATGGTTAGTGTTAGTGTTATGGTATAGTAACTCACTGTCTGACGGCCTTGTTTCCAGGGTTATGGTTAGTGTTAGGGTATAGTAACTCACTGTCTGACGGCCTTGTTTCCAGGGTTATGGTTAGTGTTATGGTATAGTAACTCACTGTCTGACGGCCTTGTTTCCAGGGTTATGGTTAGTGTTAGTGTTATGGTATAGTAACTCACTGTCTGACGGCCTTGTTTCCAGGGTTATGGTTAGTGTTATGGTATAGTAACTCACTGTCTGACGGCCTTGTTTCCAGGGTTATGGTTAGTGTTAGTGTTATGGTATAGTAACTCACTGTCTGACGGCCTTGTTTCCAGGGTTATGGTTAGTGTTAGTGTTATGGTATAGTAACTCACTGTCTGACGGCCTTGTTTCCAGGGTTATGGTTAGTGTTAGTGTTATGGTATAGTAACTCACTGTCTGACGGCCTTGTTTCCAGGGTTATGGTTGTTAGTGTTATGGTATAGTAACTCACTGTCTGACGGCCTTGTTTCCAGGGTTATGGTTAGTGTTATGGTATAGTAACTCACTGTCTGACGGCCTTGTTTCCAGGGTTATGGTTAGTGTTAGTGTTATGGTATAGTAACTCACTGTCTGACGGCCTTGTTTCCAGGGTTATGGTTAGTGTTAGTGTTATGGTATAGTAACTCACTGTCTGACGGCCTTGTTTCCAGGGTTATGGTTAGTGTTAGTGTTATGGTATAGTAACTCACTGTCTGACGGCCTTGTTTCCAGGGTTATGGTTAGTGGTAGTGTTATGGTATAGTAACTCACTGTCTGACTGCCTTGTTTCCAGGGTTATGGTTAGTGTTAGTGTTATGGTATAGTAACTCACTGTCTGACGGCCTTGTTTCCAGGGTTATGGTTAGTGTTATGGTATAGTAACTCACTGTCTGACTGCCTTGTTTCCAGGGTTATGGTTAGTGTTAGTGTTATGGTATAGTAACTCACTGTCTGACGGCCTTGTTTCCAGGGTTATGGTTAGTGTTAGTGTTATGGTATAGTAACTCACTGTCTGACGGCCTTGTTTCCAGGGTTATGGTTAGTGTTATGGTATAGTAACTCACTGTCTGACGGCCTTGTTTCCAGGGTTATGGTTAGTGTTAGTGTTATGGTATAGTAACTCACTGTCTGACGGCCTTGTTTCCAGGGTTATGGTTAGTGTTAGTGTTATGGTATAGTAACTCACTGTCTGACGGCCTTGTTTCCAGGGTTATGGTTAGTGTTAGGGTATAGTAACTCACTGTCTGACGGCCTTGTTTCCAGGGTTATGGTTAGTGTTATGGTATAGTAACTCACTGTCTGACGGCCTTGTTTCCAGGGTTATGGTTAGTGGTAGTGTTATGGTATAGTAACTCACTGTCTGACGGCCTTGTTTCCAGGGTTATGGTTAGTGGTAGTGTTATGGTATAGTAACTCACTGTCTGACGGCCTTGTTTCCAGGGTTATGGTTAGTGGTAGTGTTATGGTATAGTAACTCACTGTCTGACGGCCTTGTTTCCAGGGTTATGGTTAGTGTTATGGTATAGTAACTCACTGTCTGACGGCCTTGTTTCCAGGGTTATGGTTAGTGTTAGTGTTATGGTATAGTAACTCACTGTCTGACGGCCTTGTTTCCAGGGTTATGGTTAGTGTTAGTGTTATGGTATAGTAACTCACTGTCTGACGGCCTTGTTTCCAGGGTTATGGTTAGTGGTTAGTGTTATGGTATAGTAACTCACTGTCTGACGGCCTTGTTTCCAGGGTTATGGTTAGTGTTAGTGTTATGGTATAGTAACTCACTGTCTGACGGCCTTGTTTCCAGGGTTATGGTTAGTGGTAGTGTTATGGTATAGTAACTCACTGTCTGACGGCCTTGTTTCCAGGGTTATGGTTAGTGTTATGGTATAGTAACTCACTGTCTGACGGCCTTGTTTCCAGGGTTATGGTTAGTGTTAGTGTTATGGTATAGTAACTCACTGTCTGACGGCCTTGTTTCCAGGGTTATGGTTAGTGTTAGTGTTATGGTATAGTAACTCACTGTCTGACGGCCTTGTTTCCAGGGTTATGGTTAGTGGTTAGTGTTATGGTATAGTAACTCACTGTCTGACGGCCTTGTTTCCAGGGTTATGGTTAGTGTTAGTGTTATGGTATAGTAACTCACTGTCTGACGGCCTTGTTTCCAGGGTTATGGTTAGTGGTAGTGTTATGGTATAGTAACTCACTGTCTGACGGCCTTGTTTCCAGGGTTATGGTTAGTGTTATGGTATAGTAACTCACTGTCTGACGGCCTTGTTTCCAGGGTTATGGTTAGTGTTATGGTATAGTAACTCACTGTCTGACGGCCTTGTTTCCAGGGTTATGGTTAGTGTTAGTGTTATGGTATAGTAACTCACTGTCTGACGGCCTTGTTTCCAGGGTTATGGTTAGTGTTAGTGTTATGGTATAGTAACTCACTGTCTGACTGCCTTGTTTCCAGGGTTATGGTTAGTGTTAGTGTTATGGTATAGTAACTCACTGTCTGACGGCCTTGTTTCCAGGGTTATGGTTAGTGTTAGTGTTATGGCATAGTAACTCACTGTCTGACGGCCTTGTTTCCAGGGTTATGGTTAGTGTTAGTGTTATGGTATAGTAACTCACTGTCTGACGGCCTTGTTTCCAGGGTTATGGTTAGTGGTAGTGTTATGGTATAGTAACTCACTGTCTGACGGCCTTGTTTCCAGGGTTATGGTTAGTGTTATGGTATAGTAACTCACTGTCTGACGGCCTTGTTTCCAGGGTTATGGTTAGTGGTAGTGTTATGGTATAGTAACTCACTGTCTGACGGCCTTGTTTCCAGGGTTATGGTTAGTGTTAGTGTTATGGTATAGTAACTCACTGTCTGACGGCCTTGTTTCCAGGGTTATGGTTAGTGTTATGGTATAGTAACTCACTGTCTGACTGCCTTGTTTCCAGGGTTATGGTTAGTGGTAGTGTTATGGTATAGTAACTCACTGTCTGACGGCCTTGTTTCCAGGGTTATGGTTAGTGTTAGTGTTATGGTATAGTAACTCACTGTCTGACGGCCTTGTTTCCAGGGTTATGGTTAGTGTTATGGCATAGTAACTCACTGTCTGACGGCCTTGTTTCCAGGGTTATGGTTAGTGTTAGTGTTATGGTATAGTAACTCACTGTCTGACGGCCTTGTTTCCAGGGTTATGGTTAGTGTTAGTGTTATGGTATAGTAACTCACTGTCTGACGGCCTTGTTTCCAGGGTTATGGTTAGTGTTAGTGTTATGGTATAGTAACTCACTGTCTGACGGCCTTGTTTCCAGGGTTATGGTTAGTGTTAGTGTTATGGTATAGTAACTCACTGTCTGACGGCCTTGTTTCCAGGGTTATGGTTAGTGGTAGTGTTATGGTATAGTAACTCACTGTCTGACGGCCTTGTTTCCAGGGTTATGGTTAGTGTTATGGCATAGTAACTCACTGTCTGACGGCCTTGTTTCCAGGGTTATGGTTAGTGTTATGGTATAGTAACTCACTGTCTGACGGCCTTGTTTCCAGGGTTATGGTTAGTGTTAGTGTTATGGTATAGTAACTCACTGTCTGACGGCCTTGTTTCCAGGGTTATGGTTAGTGTTATGGTATAGTAACTCACTGTCTGACTGCCTTGTTTCCAGGGTTATGGTTAGTGGTAGTGTTATGGTATAGTAACTCACTGTCTGACGGCCTTGTTTCCAGGGTTATGGTTAGTGTTAGTGTTATGGTATAGTAACTCACTGTCTGACGGCCTTGTTTCCAGGGTTATGGTTAGTGTTATGGTATAGTAACTCACTGTCTGACGGCCTTGTTTCCAGGGTTATGGTTAGTGTTAGTGTTATGGCATAGTAACTCACTGTCTGACGGCCTTGTTTCCAGGGTTATGGTTAGTGTTATGGTATAGTAACTCACTGTCTGACGGCCTTGTTTCCAGGGTTATGGTTAGTGTTAGTGTTATGGTATAGTAACTCACTGTCTGACGGCCTTGTTTCCAGGGTTATGGTTAGTGGTAGTGTTATGGTATAGTAACTCACTGTCTGACGGCCTTGTTTCCAGGGTTATGGTTAGTGTTAGTGTTATGGTATAGTAACTCACTGTCTGACGGCCTTGTTTCCAGGGTTATGGTTAGTGTTATGGTATAGTAACTCACTGTCTGACGGCCTTGTTTCCAGGGTTATGGTTAGTGTTATGGTATAGTAACTCACTGTCTGACGGCCTTGTTTCCAGGGTTATGGTTAGTGTTAGTGTTATGGTATAGTAACTCACTGTCTGACGGCCTTGTTTCCAGGGTTATGGTTAGTGTTAGTGTTATGGTATAGTAACTCACTGTCTGACGGCCTTGTTTCCAGGGTTATGGTTAGTGTTAGTGTTATGGTATAGTAACTCACTGTCTGACGGCCTTGTTTCCAGGGTTATGGTTAGTGTTATGGTATAGTAACTCACTGTCTGACGGCCTTGTTTCCAGGGTTATGGTTAGTGTTAGTGTTATGGTATAGTAACTCACTGTCTTACGGCCTTGTTTCCAGGGTTATGGTTAGTGGTTAGTGTTATGGTATAGTAACTCACTGTCTGACGGCCTTGTTTCCAGGGTTATGGTTAGTGTTAGTGTTATGGTATAGTAACTCACTGTCTGACGGCCTTGTTTCCAGGGTTATGGTTAGTGTTATGGTATAGTAACTCACTGTCTGACGGCCTTGTTTCCAGGGTTATGGTTAGTGTTAGTGTTATGGTATAGTAACTCACTGTCTGACGGCCTTGTTTCCAGGGTTATGGTTAGTGGTAGTGTTATGGTATAGTAACTCACTGTCTGACGGCCTTGTTTCCAGGGTTATGGTTAGTGTTATGGTATAGTAACTCACTGTCTGACGGCCTTGTTTCCAGGGTTATGGTTAGTGTTATGGTATAGTAACTCACTGTCTGACGGCCTTGTTTCCAGGGTTATGGTTAGTGTTATGGTATAGTAACTCACTGTCTGACGGCCTTGTTTCCAGGGTTATGGTTAGTGTTAGTGTTATGGTATAGTAACTCACTGTCTGACGGCCTTGTTTCCAGGGTTATGGTTAGTGGTAGTGTTATGGTATAGTAACTCACTGTCTGACGGCCTTGTTTCCAGGGTTATGGTTAGTGTTAGTGTTATGGTATAGTAACTCACTGTCTGACGGCCTTGTTTCCAGGGTTATGGTTAGTGTTATGGTATAGTAACTCACTGTCTGACGGCCTTGTTTCCAGGGTTATGGTTGTTAGTGTTATGGTATAGTAACTCACTGTCTGACGGCCTTGTTTCCAGGGTTATGGTTAGTGTTATGGTATAGTAACTCACTGTCTGACGGCCTTGTTTCCAGGGTTATGGTTAGTGTTATGGTATAGTAACTCACTGTCTGACGGCCTTGTTTCCAGGGTTATGGTTAGTGTTAGTGTTATGGTATAGTAACTCACTGTCTGACTGCCTTGTTTCCAGGGTTATGGTTAGTGTTAGTGTTATGGTATAGTAACTCACTGTCTGACGGCCTTGTTTCCAGGGTTATGGTTAGTGTTATGGTATAGTAACTCACTGTCTGACGGCCTTGTTTCCAGGGTTATGGTTAGTGTTATGGTATAGTAACTCACTGTCTGACGGCCTTGTTTCCAGGGTTATGGTTAGTGTTATGGTATAGTAACTCACTGTCTGACGGCCTTGTTTCCAGGGTTATGGTTAGTGTTATGGTATAGTAACTCACTGTCTGACGGCCTTGTTTCCAGGGTTATGGTTAGTGGTAGTGTTATGGTATAGTAACTCACTGTCTGACGGCCTTGTTTCCAGGGTTATGGTTAGTGTTAGTGTTATGGTATAGTAACTCACTGTCTGACGGCCTTGTTTCCAGGGTTATGGTTAGTGTTAGTGTTATGGTATAGTAACTCACTGTCTGACGGCCTTGTTTCCAGGGTTATGGTTAGTGTTATGGTATAGTAACTCACTGTCTGACGGCCTTGTTTCCAGGGTTATGGTTAGTGTTATGGTATAGTAACTCACTGTCTGACGGCCTTGTTTCCAGGGTTATGGTTAGTGTTAGTGTTATGGTATAGTAACTTACTGTCTGACTGCCTTGTTTCCAGGGTTATGGTTAGTGTTATGGTATAGTAACTCACTGTCTGACGGCCTTGTTTCCAGGGTTATGGTTAGTGTTATGGTATAGTAACTCACTGTCTGACGGCCTTGTTTCCAGGGTTATGGTTAGTGTTAGTGTTATGGTATAGTAACTCACTGTCTGACGGCCTTGTTTCCAGGGTTATGGTTAGTGTTAGTGTTATGGTATAGTAACTCACTGTCTGACGGCCTTGTTTCCAGGGTTATGGTTAGTGTTAGTGTTATGGTATAGTAACTCACTGTCTGACGGCCTTGTTTCCAGGGTTATGGTTAGTGTTAGTGTTATGGTATAGTAACTCACTGTCTGACGGCCTTGTTTCCAGGGTTATGGTTAGTGTTATGGTATAGTAACTCACTGTCTGAGGAGCTGACGGCCTTGTTTCCAGGACAGCTGGTTGTTCAGAGAGCCAGGGGTCTCATTGTCCTTCACCTCATCTGGGGAGAGAGATATACTGCTTTCACATAGGTTTAAAAGGTATTTTGCATGTAAATAAAATTGGGCAAGGTTTATATGACCCCCTTACAAACAGGCCCTTTTTTTTTTTTTACCACATTCTTGCCTGCATACACTTTTTATACCTCCTGTGTGCCTGCCAGCATGCTGGGGACGAGTGGTAGTATTGGTGTGCAAAATGTGGGTGGGCGTCCATTTTAATAAATCCATTATGAATTCATTTAGGCAGGTCCTCAGAAACATTATAAGACTAATAACATGTATTTTCAAAAACAATAGAACGGCATAATTTGAGTTTAATTATTTTATTTTTGTCTGTGAGGTGGCTGGGTTGTGAAGCTGGGCTGAGGGAGAGGCAGGGGAGAGGAGGAGGAGTCTATATAATAATAATAATAATAATAATATGCCATTTAGCAGACGCTTTTATCCAAAGCGACTCACAGTCATGTGCGCATAATTTTTTTTTGTGTATGGGTGGTCCCGGGGAATCGAACCCACTACTACCCTGGCGTTACAATCGCCGTGCTCTACCAGCTGAGCTACAGAGGAGGTGGCTGGGCTGAAGAGAGACAGTCTTTCAACTGGGTCAATCCTAACGTAGGCAAGTGAAGAGCGGGCAGGTGTGGCACATGATGCAACCACACGCCACCGACACCTCTCCCCCTCTCCTCTCCGGCTCATCAACACTTCCAGAGAGCTGATGCCTTGAACAAACAGAACAGGCTGCATCTTATGAATAAAGATGAGGACTATTAAGGAGGACACATCCCTATAGACAGGAGGGATCCTAACATGGAGGCCAATAGGACACATCCCTATCGACAGGAGGGATCCTAACATGGAGGCCAATAGGACACATCCCTATAGACAGGAGGGATCCTAACATGGAGGCCAATAGGACACATCCCTATAGACAGGAGGGATCCTAACATGGAGGCCAATAGGACACATCCCTATCGACAGGAGGGATCCTAACATGGAGGCCAATAGGACACATCCCTATAGACAGGAGGGATCCTAACATGGAGGCCAATAGGACACATCCCTATAGACAGGAGGGATCCTAACATGGAGGCCAATAGGACACATCCCTATAGACAGGAGGGATCCTAACATGGAGGCCAATAGGACACATCCCTATAGACAGGAGGGATCCTAACATGGAGGCCAATAGGACACATCCCTATAGACAGGAGGGATCCTAACATGGAGGCCAATAGGACACATCCCTATAGACAGGAGGGATCCTAACATGGAGGCCAATAGGACACATCCCTATAGACAGGAGGGATCCTAACATGGCGGCCAATAGGACACATCCCTATAGACAGGAGGGATCCTAACATGGAGGCCAATAGGACACATCCCTATAGACAGGAGGGATCCTAACATGGAGGCCAATAGGACACATCCCTATAGACAGGAGGGATCCTAACATGGAGGCCAATAGGACACATCCCTATAGACAGGAGGGATCCTAACATGGAGGCCAATAGGACACATCCCTATAGACAGGAGGGATCCTAACATGGAGGCCAATAGGACACATCCCTATAGACAGGAGGGATCCTAACATGGAGGCCATTTATACTGGATTTAACAAATGGTGCCTTTCAAGAAATGGTGTCTGTCTGCGTACGTCTGCCTGTCTGTCTGTGTATGTCTGTCTGTCTGTGTATGTCTGTCTGCCCGCCTGTGTCTGCGTGTCCGCCCGCCTGTGTCCGTCTCTGTCTCTGTGTCTGTCTCCGTCTCTGTGTCTGTCTCTGTGTCTCTGTGTCTGTCTCCGTCTCTGTGTCTCTGTGTCTGTCTGCGTCTCTGTGTCTCTGTGTCTGTCTGCGTGTCTCTGTGTCTGTCTGCGTGTCTCTGTGTCTGTCTGCGTGTCTCTGTGTCTGTCTGCGTGTCTCTGTGTCTGTCTGCGTGTCTCTGTGTCTGTCTGCGTGTCTCTGTGTCTGTCTGCGTGTCTCTGTTAGTCTTACCAGAGTCATAGCTGGGAGGTTTCATGTCTCCTTGGTTCAACTCTGTTCCATATTTTAACTTGTGGTTCTTGGCCCTGGAAGAGAAAGCAGAAACAACTGGGTTAAAATATGGTGACGATCCATGGTTACGCTTGAGAAAAATATATCCACATGTCAATAAAATGTCAATAACCAGGTTTCCATCCATATTTGTATGAGCTTAAAGTACATGTGGGCTAAATGTCACCACAGGCTGATGGAAACAGCAAATTAGTCGGTAAACTTTCCAAATGTCCACATAACAAAATACGCTAGACAAGGTGGGATCTTTTTGTGTCTGTAAAATTAATTATGCGAGAAATGGTGGTGGAAATGTCTTTGATATTGATATAATAACCATCATACTGAAGTAAACTTGGAGTCATGTGATGACATGTTGTGTGGTCCTCCCACTAGGACTGGGGAAACCATGCAGTTTATTAGGCTACAGATTAAATAAGTTATGATGAACTTCACAGGGTGGTGAAAGGGCACGGTGATGAGCTTGATGCTCCTTTCCAATAAATATCGAGGGTCTTATTCTGGTGACATGATGATTGATGCTTGGCTGCCGTTTGACAAATAAAAATAATCTTGCTCTTTTGTCCATAATAATAATAATAATAATAATAATAATAATAATAATACCCATCATGTAGATAGTCTACCCGCACTGTATGTGCCAGCTGTTGGCTAGAGGCACGTGCCAAGACCAGAGGAGGCATAGTCTCTATATAACGCAAAAACTATTCTGATAAAACCATCAGTGGAGTTGAAAATGTGATGGAAACCCATTTAACTTGTATTTTTTATCACAAAAGGTCATGTTTATGAGCACAACGTCTTTATGCACAGCCTTTTATCTGCAACAAGTCAACTGACGGACACATTCCATCTCTGGCGGGAAAATAATATTTTAAATGCGGATTTTTAGAATAGTCGCATTTAAATCTTTGGCAGTTGGATGGAAGCCTAGCTAGGGAGCTAAGTAGGGAACATGGGGCTCAGGTTAAATTGGTAACATTCTGCTTTCTGAGGGCTATTCCTGATATTCCTGATATTCCAAGATGGGAATGACATGTTGCCAAGCAACCAGGGAAACCTGATTCTGGAGGTGAAGCAAATGGCGTCACTCCTAACTCAATCCCAGAGAGGCTGAGACGATAGCATTTATATACATAGCAAATAGCAAAATCATGAATAAATACAGGCAGGCTGCAGAGCATTCCACACTAACGTAATCTGCTAATGATGATGCTTGACTGTCTGCTCTCAAAGGAGACGCAAATAACTAAAACAGAAGAGTGATACATCCAGACACCAGTGAAAGATGAAGAAACCCCTGCTGTTCAAAAGCTTTTTTATTGAAGAATGGTGTCACATCCCTTTTATTAAAGAATGGTGTCACATCCCTTTTATTGAAGAATGGTGTCGCATCCCTTTTATTGAAGAATGGTGTCACATCCCTTTTATTGGGGAATGGTGTCACGTCCCTTTTATTGGGGAATGGTGTCACGTCCCTTTTATTGGGGAATGGTGTCACGTCCCTTTTATTGGGGGAATGGTGTCACGTCCCTTTTATTGGGGGAATGGTGTCACGTCCCTTTTAGTGGGGGAATAGTGTCACATCCCTTTTATTGGGGGAATGGTGTCACATCCCTTTTATTGAATAATGGAGTCACATCCCTTTTATTAAATAATGGTGTCACATCCCTTTTATTGAAGAATGGTGTCACATCCCTTTTATTGGGGAATGGTGTCACATCCATTTTATTGGGGAATGGTGTCACATCCCTTTTATTGGGGACTGGTGTCACATCCCTTTTATTGGGGAATGGTGTCACATCCCTTTTATTGAAGAATGGTGTCACATCCCTTTTATTGGGGGAATGGTGTCATCCCTTTTATTAAATAATGGTGTCACATCCCTTTTATTGGGGAATGGTGTCACATCCCTTTTATTGAGGGAATGTTGTCACATCCCTTTTATTGGGGAATGGTGTCACATCCCTTTTATTGAGGGAATGGTGTCACATCCCTTTTATTGAGGGAATGGTGTCACATCCCTTTTATTGAGGGAATGATGTCACATCCCTTTTATTGAGGGAATGGTGTCACATCCCTTTTATTGAGGGAATGGTGTCACATCCCTTTTATTGAGGGAATGGTGTCACATCCCTTTTATTGAGGGAATTGTGTCACATCCCTTTTATTGAAGAATGGTGTCACATCCCTTTTATTGAAGAATGGTGTCACATCCCTTTTATTGAAGAATGGTGTCACATCTATTTTATTGAAGGAATGGTGTCACATCCCTTTTATTGAGGGAATGGTGTCACATCCCTTTTATTGAGGGAATGGTGTCACATCCCTTTTATTGGGGAATGGTGTCACATCCCTTTTATTGGGGAATGGTGTCACATCTATTTTATTGAGGGAATGGTGTCACATCCCTTTTATTGGGGGAATGGTGTCACATCCCTTTTATTGGCACACACACCAGATATAAGTGTTGCACGGTATACCGGTACCACGGTAATATCACAGTACCAAAACGTTACACCACCAACATTTTAGAATACCAATAGTGCCATTTCATTTGATACTACCAACTTTTTTCAGCCCTACCGATCTAAAGAACCTGCCGGCGCCTGTTATCAAATATTTATAAAGTCAGTTTAGTTTATAAATTCAGTTGAATTTAAGCAAGTCACTGGTCTCTTGTATGCTGCAGGTCCAATAATATCCACTTCACTATCATGAGCATGTCAGGTGTGTCAGCCAGTAATCAGCCAGCCACATCCCCTACCAGCGAGCCCCTCACCTGCTTCTCTGTCCGCTCTTCATGCGTCAGTTAAAAAAAATATATAATTTAGCAGTGACGGCGAGCAGGGAGCAGGGGTGCAGACCCAGAGCCTGGTGAGTGTTCTGTTGTTAGATTGGTACGTGTGTTACATTGGAGCAGCGCGCAAAGCCAGCAATGTTGATTCATTGTATAATTTCATCGCCTGTTATAACCAAGGGCACAGACCAGCCGGAGTAGACTTTGCAAGTTCACCGTCATGCAGCCTCTTGAGTGTCAGAAAACGGAGCACCCGCTTCGCGACAGGCACGCTGGCAGCTTTACAGCAAAGAAAACGGCTTGTCTCTAGTCTAAATGGTTCAATATGACCCATATTACCAGAGGTCCTTGATGAACACAACATCCTGAGCAGAAACCAGATTGGATTTTTTTTTAAAAAAAATTATCGTACAACAGACCACCTTTACACCCTCCACACCAAAACAAAGGCAAAATCTACTCGTGTTTTGTAGACTTCAAGAAACCATTTGATTCAATTTGGCACAAAGGACTTTTTTATAAACTAATAGAAAGTGTTATTGGAGGGAAAACATTGTTATTAAATCAATGAACACTAAAAACAAATGTGCAGTTAAGCAAACAAGCAAACAGACTTCTTCTCTCAGGGACGTGGAGTGAAACAGGGCTGCACAATAAGTCCAACACTATTGAACATCTATATTAATGAATTGGCAAAAACAGAAGAATCGGCAGCACCTGGTCTCACGCTACACAACACTGAAATCAAGTGTCTGCTGTACGCAGATGACCTGGTGCTACTGTCTCCCACTAAGGAGGGGTTACAGCAGCATCTAGATCATCTGCACAGGTTAATCAAAAAAAAAAAATGAATATAATGATATTCCAAAAGAGGTCCGGAAATCAGGATCACAAATATAAATTCTATTTGGACACAGTTCTGTTAGAACACACCA
The DNA here is from genome assembly GCF_964263955.1 of Coregonus lavaretus. Classification (NCBI taxonomy): domain Eukaryota; kingdom Metazoa; phylum Chordata; class Actinopteri; order Salmoniformes; family Salmonidae; genus Coregonus; species Coregonus lavaretus. The sequence goes on from NW_028157515.1 coordinate 109,907, forward strand.
AAAACTACACGTATCTAGGACTAAATATCAGCAACACAGGTAGCTTTCACATGGCTGTGAACGAGCTGAGAGACAAAGCAAGAAGAGCATTCTATGCCATTAAAAGGAACATTAAAATTGAAATTCCAAGTAGAATCTGGCTCAAAATGTTCCAATCTGTTATAGAACCAATTGCTCTCTATGGCAGCGAAGTATGGGGTCCGCTCTCTAATACTGAATTTACCAAATGGGACAAACAAACATCCAATCGAAATACTGCATGCAGAGTTTTGCAAGACTGTATTGCAAGTGCAAAGAAAAACTCAAAATAACGCATGTAGAGCAGAATTGGGCCAATACCCCCTCCTTATTCAAATAGAAAAAAAGAGCCATCAAATTTTACACCCATCTAAAAACAAGTGACCCCAACACATTCCATCACACAGCTCTACTATGTCAAGAGATGAATCAAGAGAAGAGTCCCCTCAGCCAGCTGGTTCTGAGGCTCAGTTCACTAACCAAAACCAAACTCATAGAGCCTCAGGACAGCACTCAGAAAATCTGGCCCAACCAAATCATCACCAAGCAAAAATAAACATATATCACCTATTTTAAAGACTGCACAAAAAAAATCAAAGTAAACTTCAATGCTATTTGGCTCTAAACAGACAGTACATGGTGGCAGACTATCTGACCACTGTGACTGATAGAAAACTGAGGAAAACACTGACTAGGTACAGACTCAGTGAGCACAGTCTGGCTATAGAGACCGGTCATCACAGGCAAACCTGGCTGCCCAGAGAGGACAGGCTGTGCTCACTCTGCCCCCGGGGAGAGGTAGAGACAGAGTTGCATTTCCTATTACACTGTGACAAATACTCAGACCTAAGATAAATCTTTCTTTCCCAAAATATCATTCAGTACAAAGAATTTGAAACTATAAAATGAAGAAATTGGGTGAAAAGGGTAAATGTGCAGTTTTGGCAGCCAAATATGTGTCCTCCTGCCACAACCTGAGGGACAGCCAGTGAAAAGTGTAATGCCAATAATATTTCCTGTTTTGTTTTGGCTTTCATAGCATGTAATGTGTCTTCTCAGTCATGTTGAGACTGGTCGACTACTATTGCTTTAATGTATTGTTATTCTCATTAATATTGTTGTTGTAGTTGCTGTTAATGGTAAACCCATTTCCACTACTACTATTATTATTGCTGTTGGTCCCACCATTTTCTATACTTTGACAATGTAAGTAATTTTAACTTTCAATTTCAATAAAGTCTATTGAATTGAGAGAGAGAGAGAGAAAGACGGTGCGAGAGAGGGCGAGAGAGAGAGAGAGAGAGAGAGAGGGCGAGAGAGAGAGAGGGGCGCGAGAGAGAGAGAGGGCGCGAGAGAGAGGGCGCGAGAGAGAGAGGGCGCGAGAGAGAGGGAAGGAGAGAGAGAGAGAGAGGGCGCGAGAGAGAGAGGGCGCGAGAGAGAGAGGGCGCGAGAGAGAGAGAGAGAGGGCGCGAGAGAGAGAGAGGGCGCGAGAGAGAGGGAAGGAGAGAGAGAGAGAGAGGGCGCGAGAGAGAGAGGGCGCGAGAGAGAGAGAGAGGGCGCGAGAGAGAGAGAGAGGGCGCGAGAGAGAGAATAGAAATGACATCTCTACATCCTGTTCCAGAGAAAGCACGTCCATGTGGAGGGAGCGTGTCATTGTTGTTACCATGGGGATCTGCTGTTGCAGTCACAGAGCAGAAAGGAGGAGGATCTATTTATTCTGCAGCTTTTCCCGGAACACAAGGGGATGAACGATCCTCCAGGATAAGACCGACCGAATCCGCTATGCTCCCCCTGAGTAACTCTGGTCCTCTTGGCGGAAGGACAGGACAGGAGTAGAGAACAGAAAGAGAGCAGTGGAGCTGTGACCTTGTCATGGTCACTGGGATCCCCCAGGGTAAGGCAGACAGAAACCGCTCTAGGACAGGGCAGTGTCATCAGTAATCAGACACCAGATCAGAACTATCCTGCCAACGTATGCATTCCTTCCTCTGAACAGACATCACACCACCAGGGGACTCCATCGCCCTGTCATCGGTCACTGTAGACCCTCTGATTTTCTGCTGTGTTAAGTTTCATGGTCACGTGAAGATGTAGAGACGTCTTTGACTGTCAGGCCCTCTGCCTTTATCAGTGTGGTGAATTCATGTGAAAGGTCATAGGGTCATGTGATGACGCAGGGTGCCATCAGCCATCGAGGGAACGCTTCCTTTGAAATCAATGAAAAGCTACTATACCTGCCCGTGTTGCGCTCGCACTGAGTCACGTCCAACGCAGTGTTTAAATGTTGCCACTCTTTATTTAAAAAAAATAATCTTTAGTCACATCTTTTTCATTTGATTTAGTCTAGTTATTGTCAAAAAATGACGAAAACAGTGGGCCATTTTAGTCACATCACATCAGTATCCATGTCTCAATGCTTAAGAATCCTTCTTTAACCCGTCTCCTCCCCTTCATCTACACGGATCTGAATCCTTCTTTAACCCGTCTCCTCCCCTTCATCTACACGGATCTGAATCCTTCTTTAACCCGTCTCCTCCCCTTCATCTACACGGATCTGAATCCTTCTTTAACCCGTCTCCTCCCCTTCATCTACACGGATCTGAATCCTTCTTTAACCCGTCTCCTCCCCTTCATCTACACGGATCTGAATCCTTCTTTAACCCGTCTCCTCTCCTTCATCAATAAAGGGATCGAGGCGTTCACCTGGATTCACCTGGTCAGTCTGGGCAGCTGTTCTTAATGTTTTGTATACTCAGTGTACATAGCCTTTTCCTACCAACATGTTGTTCCGCATAACATCCCGTTCTCCTCCCAACAGCAGAAACACAACCAACATAATATAATAATATTAATAAATATAAAGAATAAAATAATAATATAACAATTATTAGGCCATGTAACTTCCTAATCATAGATATTATATACACAAAACAAACTGATACACACAAGCAGAGAGAGCGAATAAAGTCACATTCAAAATACAGATATAGTGTAGTGGCAAGAGGAATTCAGTCAATCAATTGTTTATTCCTTTTCCTTTCTGTGCCTCCAAATGTTTGCATATGGGTTCCTGGCAATGTTCCCAGGGCCACGTTCAGTTGCAAAACATTCTTGAACGTTGCAGATAGAAATGTTTGTTTTACATAGCATATTTCTAACATCGGCATGTTCCGAAACATTGCGTCCTGCTGAAAGCCCCCCCCCGCCAGATTGCTAGCTAATGAGGTAACACGACTGAACAAGGTGTAGTCTAAACAAATGGTTAACGGTCCAGTTCGCAAGTAGCCTAGTTTTAGAATGGTCCGGCAGTACGCTTTATGAACGCGCCGGAATTATGGGTAATGTCTTTTGAACAGTAGCCTAAGGGCTAGAATCAAGCTGCTTTCTCTGAGGAAAAAATAAATAGATTTGGCTACAGAACCTATACATTAAATACTTTTCTATAGCCTACTCGAGGGAGAGAAAAACATAGACAGACTGTTGTTTTACGATTAAACTCAATGCTGCTATTGTTTTTAATTTGGTAAAGCAGCTTGTGTTTCTTAACCAGCCAAAGTGTTGCTAACTAGGAAGGCTGGGGGTGAAGCAAGAGAGTCTCCTGCGCGACGTGTGCTAACGATGCTATAATCGGAGGCGGAGGCTGTCTGCACCCCAGTCATAGCTTTCTCCCCCGCAGCTCACCAGCTGGTGTAGGCAGTGTCTGCCAGGTGTGTGACTCTTCCTCCCAACTGCAGAACTGCGCTGCGCATCTCTGCTGCTAATAGTAATTGTGCCCATCACTGAAAAGCTCTCAATCTCGCCAAAAACTGTTCTCCAGTCCACTTAGTAGTCAGACTTTAGTCAAAGAGATAGTTGTCTCGGTTTTAGTCAACTGAAATTCTAAATAATTTTAAATGTAGTTCGTTTTTTCTGGGTCTATTGAGGCAGTTATAGTCTCGTCAATTGACACTGAAAAATAGGTGCTTGACAAAAAAATAAAAAAATAAATAACACTGGTCCAATGGCAGCATGCAAAGCTTAAGAATCACTGAGGTTCAATTCTCCATGGCTGACGGCGCGGGCGTTAAATTCTATCCTGTGAAGTAAATAATGAGCGATAAAGGGGATGGTTGCATCGACTAGACACCACTGGTTACTGTACTGACTACCACTGGTTACTGTCCTGACTACCACTGGTTACTGTACTGACTACCACTGGTTACTGTACTGACTACCACTGGTTACTGTCCTGACTACCACTGGTTACTGTCCTGACTACCACTGGTTACTGTCCTGACTACCACTGGTTACTGTACTGACTACCACTGGTTACTGTCCTGACTACCACTGGTTACTGTCCTGACTACCACTGGTTACTGTACTGACTACTAGACACCACTGGTTACTGTACTGACTACCACTGGTTACTGTCCTGACTACCACTGGTTACTGTCCTGACTACCACTGGTTACTGTACTGACTACTAGACACCACTGGTTACTGTCCTGACTACCACTGGTTACTGTACTGACTACTAGACACCACTGGTTACTGTACTGACTACCACTGGTTACTGTACTGACTACCACTGGTTACTGTACTGACTACTAGACACCACTGGTTACTGTCCTGACTACCACTGGTTACTGTACTGACTACTAGACACCACTGGTTACTGTACTGACTACTAGACACCACTGGTTACTGTACTGACTACCACTGGTTACTGTACTGACTACTAGACACCACTGGTTACTGTACTGACTACTAGACACCACTGGTTACTGTACTGACTACTAGACACCACTGGTTACTGTACTGACTACTAGACACCACTGGTTACTGTACTGACTACCACTGGTTACTGTCCTGACTACCACTGGTTACTGTCCTGACTACCACTGGTTACTGTACTGACTACTAGACACCACTGGTTACTATACTGACTACCACTGGTTACTATACTGACTACCAGACACCACTGGTTACTGTCCTGACTACCACTGGTTACTGTACTGACTACTAGACACCACTGGTTACTGTACTGAGACTGAAGAAGTCAAGAAGCTACTAACTAGCAGAAACTCTAGCTAGCTACCTACATTGACTATGTTCAAAATGTAAACAAACAACTTGTGTAATGAGAGGATAATTTTGTACAACCACTAGCAACAATTGAATAATAACAATTTGCCATTTAGCAGACGCTTTTATCCAAAGCGACTTACAGTCATGCGTGCATACATTTTTTGTGTATGGGTGGTCCCGGGGATCGAACCCACTACCCTGGCGTTACAAGCGCCGTGCTCTGCCAGCTGAGCTACAGAGGACTTACGAAGAACTGGACTAAAGCTTTTGTACTTACGCATAAATCAATGACTATGGCACAGTACAGAAGGGAAACAGAACAGAGACTCTGTCCCTCTCAAAACAACACGCTCTGTGTAGAACGTCACATCGACTCGACGCTGACAGCAAAGCGTATCGTAGGGCTGAGGCGTTATGATGTCAGTGTTAGGTCAGGTGATGTGTGGGGTAAAGGCTGTGTGGTAGGGTTGGCCGGTATCCAGATTTCCATACTGTGCCTGTGCCGTACCGGGATATACGGTATTACCGGTAGTGCACACAAGGTGCGCTATATTTTTTTGCAAACGTAAAACAAGCCCCCCCCTCCAAAAAAAACGTCACTTACCAGAATGCTAACAAAAGTCTAGCAAAATGCTAACAAGTACTAAGGAATTCTCATAGCGGATGCTAGGTAAATGCTAACGAGCGCATGCAAAACATTCACTACTAGGACAGACAAACCCAGCTCATTAAGTTACGCAAGTATCTCAAAACGCAGTTTACAGCGCGCACAAAACAAATATTAGGCAGCAGGGATCTTAATCCAGGAGGGGATTGTCTCTGTTGCTGTTACCAAGAAGCTTGATCTTACAAGCTAACGTTAGCCACTTAGCTAACATTAGCAGTTAGCAAAACCCAGCTGGAGAGAATTTATTTGGCACGTCTTCGATAGTTAACTTAATAGTTATACGATATATAGCTGGCAAACATTAATAGTGAATTTCATACAAGTGTAACTTGATCGCCGCACGAAACTCCTATATTAGTTGTTCTTCTTTGCAAACAAACACATCTGTCTCAAACCGCTGTTTTGGGATACTAGTACCTACTAAATTAACAAACCAAATGCACAACTGCAGAACATTTATCACATTTTAGACAGTTAACTTAACAGTTTAGATATCTAGCTGGCAAACATTTAGCTGTGAATTCCGTACTGTAATTATACTGAACAAAAATATTTCCTTTGCCAAGATAATAGTCTCATTGCAAAGGGTCTGAATACTTATGTAAATAAGGTATCTGTTTTTTTCTTAAATACATTTGCTAAAAATGTCTAAAAACCTGTTTTCGCTTTGTCATTGTGGGGTATTGTGTGTAGATTGATGAGAAAAAAAATGTATGTAATCAATTTTAGAATAAGGCTGTAACGTAACAAAATGTGGAAAAAATCAGAATACTTTCCGAAGGCACTGTATCTAAAAAAAACTTTACAGTTGGCACTGCATTGTAGCAGGTAGTGTTCTCCTGGCATCTGCCAAACCCAGATTAATCCGTTGGACTGCTAGATGGTGAAGCGTGATTCATCACTCCAGAGAACGCGTTTCCACTGCTCCGGAGTCCAATGGCGGCGAGCTTTACACCACTCCAGCCGACGCTTGGCATTACGCATGGTGATCTTAGGCTTGTGTGCGGCTGCTCGGCCATCGAAACCCATTTCATGAAGCTCCCGACAAACAGTTATTGTGCTGATGTTGCTTTCAGAAGCAGTTTGGAACTCGGTAGTGAGTGTTGCACCCGAGGAAATACTATTTTGACGCGCTTCAGCACTCGGCGGTCCCGTTCTGTGAGCTTGTGTGGCCTACCACTTTGCGGCTGAGCGGTTGTTGCTCCTAGACATTTCCACTTCACAATAACAGCACTTACAGTTGACCAGGGCAACTTAAGCAGGGCAGAAATTATACAAACGGACTTGTTAGAAAGATGGCATCCTATGATGGTGTCACGTTGAAAGTCACTGAGCTCTTCACTAAGTCCATTCTACTGCCAATGTTTGTCTATGGAGATTGCATGGCGGCGTGCTCGATTGTATACACCTGTCAGCAACGGCGTGTGGCTGAAATAGCCGAATCCACTAATTTGAAGGGGTGTCCACATACTGCTGTATATATAGTGTATTCCCTGGAGTTGTTTTGCAAAATAACCTGTAGATCAATGACTGTCAACACAGTTACATGCAGTTCCACACTGAAGGAGAAGACACATCAGTTGTCACATAAGAGGTATTTTAGGTAGGAAAAGTAATACGAGGGGAAAAAAATGTGAACCGGCAATTCGTAACATTTGAATAGATTTTTTTGCATGCTACATTTGGATCGGTTTGAGGTCCGCCGACCGATGCAGTGCCATCTTAAACATATATCCCTAACAGTTACCCATAGCTGGCAAACTGGTTTTATAGATTAGTCATTTATTCCAATACATTTCCAAAATATGTTCAGGAAGCTAGCTAGCTACGTTTTATAGGCTCCTCACGATGAGTCGGAGCCACTTTGAGAGTCATATTCCCATTTGCCACCGCTAAAATCAATATAAATCTATATATATATATATATATATGTTTATTAGCTAGCGTCGAAATTTTGTCTCACATGCCACCGGAGTTTGACACTTGATAACAGTTTGCATTATCAACCCTGCAGGTGATCAAAGTGGTTCACTGGGTGCTGTAACTTACCTCTCCTGTTTGAGGGCGTACTCCAGCATCTTAATCCTCCTCACCAGGTCCTTCTTCAGGTTCTCCTGGCCCTTCCTCTCGCCCTGGAGGAACGCTATCTGAGCCTGGAGGAGAATCACACACTATTAAAACACAGTATCAACAACTATACATTATCAGAGCTTTCCTCTCACCTTGCAGGAAGGCTATTCTAAGGAAGGCTATTCTAAGGAAGGCTATTCTAAGGAAGGCTATTCTAAGAAATTATCTTCTCCATTGCGAGCTGAATAGAATGCCGGGGAAATAGAATGCAGGGAAATAGAATGCAGGGAAATAGAAGGTAGAATGCATTCTAGAGCAATGCTCTCTGCCTCAAGCAGTGATTCATGATGTGTTGATGTTCCAGGAAGTTGGTGGGAGATTGCCAACGTCAGAAATATTCAAGCTCTGGGGTGTCCAGAATACTTTGGCAGTACTGTAGTTCGTGATATAGAGAGTCTAATGTAACCCCACACAAATGTCTGGGAAACATAACTTGCAAAGAAGACCAAATGGGGCTAAAAACATCAAACATATCATGGTATGCAAGAGAATCTGTACAATTTATTATCTAATCCCAGCTCTCTTCATCTCCATCTCCCCCTCCTCCATCCTTCCCTCCTCCATCGCCATCTCCCCCTCCTCCATCTCCACCTCCTCCATCTCCATCCCTCCCTCTCTACTTCACTCCACCAGTGTCTCTTCAAATTAACCTATAGACCCGTTAAGCATGACCGGTCAAATGTATTTCCATCAATGAATAGGCTAAAAAAGCATTATTTTGCAATGGGATGTTGTTGACAAATTGGCCAGCACAAAGTTTAAAATCGGCTTAAAATAAAAAATAAAGCCGGTTATTACACCCTGACACACAATCATATGTATTATACACCGTAAACACACGGTTCAGCACCGACCGACACTCTGGGATTCAGCCCATTAGACAGGCTACCCAGACCAACACTCTGGCATTCAGCCCATTAGACAGGCTACCCAGACCAACACTCTGGGATTCAGCCCATTAGACAGGCTACCCAGACCAACACTCTGGGATTCAGCCCATTAGACAGGCTACCCAGACCAACACTCTGGGATTCAGCCCATTAGACAGGCTACCCAGACCAACACTCTGGGATTCAGCCCATTAGACAGGCTACCCAGACCAACACTCTGGCATTCAGCCCATTAGACAGGCTACCCAGACCAACACTCTGGGATTCAGCCCATTAGACAGGCTACCCAGACCAACACTCTGGGATTCAGCCCATTAGACAGGCTACCCAGACCGACACTCTGGGATTCAGCCCATTAGACAGGCTACCCAGACCAACACTCTGGGATTCAGCCCATTAGACAGGCTACCCAGACCAACACTCTGGGATTCAGCCCATTAGACAGGCTACCCAGACCAACACTCTGGGATTCAGCCCATTAGACAGGCTACCCAGACCAACACTCTGTCATTCAGCCCATTAGACAGGCTACCCAGACCGACACTCTGGGATTCAGCCCATTAGACAGGCTACCCAGACCAACACTCTGGGATTCAGCCCATTAGACAGGCTACCCAGACCAACACTCTGGGATTCAGCCCATTAGACAGGCTACCCAGACCAACACTCTGGGATTCAGCCCATTAGACAGGCTACCCAGACCAACACTCTGGGATTCAGCCCATTAGACAGGCTACCCAGACCAACACTCTGGGATTCAGCCCATTAGACAGGCTACCCAGACCAACACTCTGGGATTCAGCCCATTAGACAGGCTACCCAGACCAACACTCTGGCATTCAGCCCATTAGACAGGCTACCCAGACCAACACTCTGGGATTCAGCCCATTAGACAGGCTACCCAGACCGACACTCTGGGATTCAGCCCATTAGACAGGCTACCCAGACCAACAGTCTGGGATTCAGCCCATTAGACAGGCTACCCAGACCAACACTCTGGGATTCAGCCCATTAGACAGGCTACCCAGACCAACAGTCTGGGATTCAGCCCATTAGACAGGCTACCCAGACCAACAGTCTGGGATTCAGCCCATTAGACAGGCTACCCAGACCAACACTCTGGGATTCAGCCCATTAGACAGGCTACCCAGACCAACACTCTGGGATTCAGCCCATTAGACAGGCTACCCAGACCAACACTCTGGGATTCAGCCCATTAGACAGGCTACCCAGACCAACACTCTGGCATTCAGCCCATTAGACAGGCTACCCAGACCAACACTCTGGGATTCAGCCCATTAGACAGGCTACCCAGACCAACACTCTGGGATTCAGCCCATTAGACAGGCTACCCAGACCAACACTCTGGGATTCAGCCCATTAGACAGGCTACCCAGACCAACACTCTGGGATTCAGCCCATTAGACAGGCTACCCAGACCAACACTCTGGGATTCAGCCCATTAGACAGGCTACCCAGACCAACCGTCTTACCACAGGGCAGGGGAGACTCAACACCTTACAGCATTACACAGTTAAAAACAGGGAACAGTCTCCAGTCAGGAACACAACTGTCTGTCTCCACACCATTTCCTGTCTTTAGTCCGTAGCAAGTGGGCACCACAGAATCTGGGACAGCGAGACAATCCAGAAGAAAAGGGAGAATTCATTCAGGTTTCTCTGAGAAAGCAGCACGGGTTGCGGTCTGCAACAATGAGTCACAGCTGCTCTGCCCTGCTTCAACCAGCCTGATTTAAATAACGTGAGCTTCATTTCACATCCACCCACCGTCCTCCAAACAGTCCCACAACATCCCTCTCTCTAGAAACACATCCAGCCCATCCTCAGAAGTCGGACAGGCTCTCTCCATCCCTCTCTCTAGAAACACATCCAGCCCATCCTCAGAAGTCGGACAGGCTCTCTCCATCCCTCTCTCTAGAAACACATCCAGCCCATCCTCAGAACTCGGACAGGCTCTCTCCATCCCTCTCTCTAGAAACACATCCAGCCCATCCTCAGAAGTCGGACAGGCTCTCTCCATCCCTCTCTCTAGAAACACATCCAGCCCATCCTCAGAACTCGGACAGGCTCTCTCCATCCCTCTCTCTAGAAACACATCCAGCCCATCCTCAGAACTCGGACAGGCTCTCTCCATCCCTCTCTCTAGAAACACATCCAGCCCATCCTCAGAACTCGGACAGGCTCTCTCCATCCCTCTCTCTAGAAACACATCCAGCCCATCCTCAGAAGTCGGACAGGCTCTCTCCATCCCTCTCTCTAGAAACACATCCAGCCCATCCTCAGAACTCGGACAGGCTCTCTCCATCCCTCTCTCTAGAAACACATCCAGCCCATCCTCAGAACTCGGACAGGCTCTCTCCATCCCTCTCTCTAGAAACACATCCAGCCCATCCTCAGAACTCGGACAGGCTCTCTCCACCTGGAACATACCATTTACATGCTGTACAGGCTATACAAACTCTCCCTCTGCTCAGTCTACAGAGAGGAGAGATTAAACCACATTCATCGTAAACTAATGATTTATCCATGAAGCTGAAGAAGTCCACGTTGGAAGCGTAGATACAACAATGCTATTCATGTTAGGTAGTGTTAGTCGGCTGTATCTGCGCCAAAATTCCAGTATTTTTCATCCTATAGTTTTAAGGACTTATTTCCATGACTGATCAATACTAATTTTCTCATGCTCTCTCGTCTCTATGCATATAGTGAGCAATATATGTTTGGAACATCAAATGGCATAAAAAAATAAAATAAAATAAAATAATAATAAAAATAAAAACATTTGCAGTATCACAATACATTTAGAATCGTGAGAATCTCGATACATATCGTATTAATGGAGAAACTACAGGGCCCTGTAGCGTCTGTGTTGCGGAGACCGCGGACAGAATCACGGAACCCAGACATTAAAACTGAATTCAACAATATTCAAAAATGTCTTGACCCTCAGTAGGAAATCAACTAAATGTATTGACCTTAGTAGGAAATCAACTATACAGAACAAAATTATAAAAAAACGCAACATGCAACTATTTCAAAGGTTTTACTGAGTTACAGTTCATATCAGGATATCAGTCAATTGAAATAAATTCATTAGGCCCTAATCCATGGATTTCACATGACTGGGAATACAGATATGCATCTCTTGGTCACAGATACCTTAAAAAAAAAAAATTATGGATCAGAAAACCAGTCAGTATCTGGTGTGACCACCATTTGCCTCATCCAGCGCTACACATCTCCTTCGCATAGAGTTGATCCGGCTGTTGGTTGTGGCCTGTGGAATATTGTCCCACTCCTCTTCAATGGCTGGGCTAAGTTGCTGGATATTGGCGAGAACTGGAACAAACTGTCGTACACGCCGATCCAGAGCATCCCAAACATGCTCAGTAGGTGACATGTCTGGTAAGTAGGCAGGCCACGGAAGAACTGGGACATTTTCAGCTTCCAGAAATTGTGTACAGATCCTTGCGACATGGGCCTGTGCATTATCATGCTGAAACATGAGGTGATGGCGGCGGATGAACGACACGACAATGGGCCTCAGGATCTCGTCACAGTATCTCTGTGCATTCAAATTGCCATCGATAAAATGCAATAGTGTTCGTTGTCCGTTGCTTATGCCTGCCCATACCATTACCCCACCGCCACCATGGGGCACTCTGTTCACAACGTTGAAATCAGCAAACCGCTCACCCACACGATGCCATACACGCTGTCTGCCATCTGCCCGGTAGAGTTGAAACCGGGATTCATCTGTGAAGAGCACACTTCTCCAGCGTGACAGTGGCCATCAAAGGTG